>NW_026112293.1:0-166191 GCF_024679095.1 Eriocheir sinensis
TTTCGTTTATTGAGTTTGATACGAGTTTACCTTATTTTGTATATCTATTTTCATACAAATATAATTACTTCTGTGTATTTTTGTGTATAGTTTTATATAAATTTACGTTATTTTATGTGTATTTTGTATATTTATATTTATACAAATACACATTCTTTTATTGCTATTTTGTTTATTTATTTTAATACGAATTTATATTATTTTATGTGTATTTTGTATGCATTTTTTTTATACGTATTTACTTCATTTTATGTGTATTTTGTATATATATTTTTATAGAAATCTACGTTATTTTATGTGTATTCGTATATATATGTTGAAACAAATTTACATTGTTTTATATGTATTTTGCATATATATTTCAATACAAATTTACCTTATTGTTTGTGATTTTCATATATTTATTTTAATACAAATTTAATTTTTTTATGTGTATTTTGGTATATATATTTTTATAAATAAAAAAAATGCGTTATTTTATCGGTATTTTGCCTCTTTATTTTCATACAAATTTACATTATTTTATTAATATTCTGTGTATTTATTTTGATACGATTTTACATTATTCTATTTGTGTTTTGTACATATTTTTTTATACAAATTTATGTATTTTCATTTTAAGAGTATTTGTTTATGTATTTTCATTCAAATTTACATTATTTTATGTGTATTTTGCGTATGTATTTCAATACAAATTTACCTAATTTTATGTGTATTTTGTATATTTATTTCCATACAAATTTAGAATATTTTTGTGTATTTTTGTATATAGTTTGATACAAATTTAGGTTATTTTATGTGTATTTTGTATATCTATTTTCATACAAATACACATTCTTTTATTGATATTTTGTTTATTTATTTTGACGCGAATTTACATTATTTAATGTGTATTTTTTATATATATTTTTATACATCATTTCATGTGTATTTTGTATAGTTTTAAACAAATTTATAATATTTAATGTGTATTTTGTATATATATATTTATACAAATACACATTCTTTTATTGGTATTTTGTTTATTTATTTTGATACTAATTTACATTATTTTATGTGTATTTTGTATACATTTTTTATACGTATTTACTTAATTTTATGTGTATTTTGTATATATATTTTTATAGAAATCTACCTTATTTCATGTGTATTCGTATATATATTTTGAAACAAATTTACATTGTTTATATGTATTTTGCATATCTCTTTTTGTGTATTTTGTATTTATTTTTGTTATACATAGAATAATGTAATATCGTATCAAAATAAGTACACAGAATATCAATAAAATAATTTAAATTTGTATGAAAATAAAGATGCAAAATACCCATAAGATAAAGCATATTTTTTTTTTAAATACATATACAAAAATACACATAGAATAATTAAATTTGTATTAAAATTAATATACAAAATGCACACATACAATAAGGTAAATTTGTATTGAAAAAAAAAACGCAAAATACAAATAAAACAGTGTAAATTTGTTTCAAAATATATACGAATACACATAAAATAACGTAGATTTCTAAAGAAATATATATACAAAATAAACATGAAATTATGTAAATACGTATAAAATAAAAAATATATATATATATATATTTATATACATATATATATATATATATATATATATATATATATATATATATATATATATATATATATATATATATATAAAATACATATTAAGTAATGTAAATTCGTGTCAAAATAAATAAACAAAATATCATGAAAAGAATGTGTATTTGTATGAAAATAAATAATAGATGATAAATTTGTATGAAATATATATGCAAGATACATATTAAATAATGTAAATATGTATATAAACAAATATACAAAAAACAAATAGAATAATGTAAAATCGTATCAAAATAAATACACCGAATAATAATAAAATAATGTAAATTTGTATGAAAATAAAGATGCAAAATTCCAATCAAATAGCGCATTTCTTGTAAAAATATATATACCAAAATACACATAAAATATTTAAATTTGTATTGAAATAAATATAAAAAATGCACATACAATAAGGTAAACTTCTATTGAAAGAGATATGCAAAAATACATATAAAACAATGTAAATTTGTTTCAAAATATATATATACGAATACATATAAAATAACGTAGATTTCTATAAAAATATATATAAAAAATACACATAAAACTAGGTAAATACGTATAAAAAAATGTAAACAAAATACACATAAAATAATACAAATTCGAAACAAAATAAATAAACAAAATATCAATAAAAGAATGAGTATTTGTATAAATATAAATGTACAAAATACACATACAAAATAAACATAAAATAAGGTAAATTTGTAATGAAATATATGTACAAAATACACATAAAATAATGTAAATTTATATGAAAATATATATACAAATACACATAAAATACCATGAATTTGTATAAAATTATATATTCAAAATAAATATTAAATCATGTAAATGCGAATAAAAATATATATAAAAAGTATATATAAAATAATGTAAATTCGTATCAATATAAATCAACAAAATAACAATAAAATAATATATATTTGAATGAAAATAGATTTACAAAATACACATAACATAACTAAAATTTGTATTGAAATATATACAAAAATACATAAAAATAATTTGAGTTTGTATGAAAATAGATATTCAAAATACACATAAAACTAGGAAAATTTCTTTTGAAATATATATACAAAATACCCATAAAATATTGTAAATTTGTGTCAAAATATATAAACAAATACACATAAAATAACGTAAATTTGTATGAAAAACATATACAAAATACACATAGAATAATGTCAAATCGTATCAAATTGAATGAGCAGAATATCAATAAAATAACGTAAATTTGTATGAAAATAAAGATGCAAAATACCTATTAAATAAAGCATATTTTTATTAAAATACATATACAAAAATACACATAGAATAATTAAATTTGTACTAAAATTAATATACAAAATGCATATACAATAAGGTAAATTTGTAATGAAAAAATATGCAAAATACACAAAAGTGTAAATTTGTTTAAAAATCTATATACGAATACACATAATATAACGTAGATTTCTATAGAAATATATATACAAAATACACATGAAATGATGTAAATACGTATAAAAATATATATACAAAATACACATTAAATAATTTAAATTCTCGTCAAAATCAATAAACAAAATATCAATAAAAGAATGTGTATTTGTATGAAAATAGATATACAAAATACTCATAAAATAACCTAAGTTTGTATAAAACTATATACAAAAATACACAAAAATAGTTTAAATTTGTATGAAAATAAATATACAAAATACACATAAAATTAGGTAAATTTGTATTTAAATCCATATACAAAATACACATAAAATAATGGAAGTTTGAATGAAAATATATAAACATATACACTTAAAATAACGTAAATTTGTATCAAATATATATACAAAATACTAATTAAATAATGTAAATATGTATAAAAAATATATACAAAACACAAATACAATAATGTAAAATCGTATCAAAATAAATACACAGAATATTAATAAAATAATGTAAATTTGTATGAAAATAAAGATGCAAAATAGCCATAAAATAACGCATTTTTTATAAAAATATACATACCAAAATACACATAAAATATTAAAATTTGTATTAATATAAACATAAAAAATGCACATACTGTAAGGTAAATTTGTATTGAAATAGATATGCAAAATACATATAAAACAATGTAAATTTGTTTCAAAGTATATATACGAATACATATAAAATAACGTTGATTTCTATAAAAATATATACAAAATACACATAAAATGAAGTAAATACGTATAAAAAAATGCATTCAAAATACACATAAAAATCGTATCAAAATAAATAAACAAAATACCAGTAAAAGAAAGTGTATTTGTATAAATATAAATATACAAAATACACATAAAATATCGTAAATTTGTATAAAACTATATACAAAAATACACAGAAGTTATTAAATTTGTATGAAAATATATATACAAAATACAGCTAAAATAAGCTAAATTTGAATTGAAATGTACATACAAAATACATAAAATAATGTAAAACTGTATCAAAATATTTATACAAATACATATAATAACGTAGATTTGTTTAAAAATATATAAACAAAATACATATTAAGTAATGTAAATACGTATAAAAAATATGTACAAAATACACATATAATCATGTAACTCGTATCAAAATAAATAAATAAAATAGCAATAAAATAATGTAAATTTGTATGAGAAAACATATACAAATAACGCAAATTTCTATAAAAATATATGTACAAAAATGCACATAAAATAAAGTAAATTTGCATAAAAATATATATACAAAACACACACTAAATAATGTAAATGCGTACATAAAATAACCTAAATTTGTATAAAACTATATACAAAAATACACAAAAATAATTTAAATTTGTTTGAAAAGAAATATACAAAATACACATAAAATTAGGTAAATTTGTATTGAAATGCATATACAAAATACACATCAAATAAAGTAAATTTGAATGAAAATATATAAACAAATACACTTAAAATAACGTAAATTTGTATAAAATATATATGCAAGATACACATTAAATAATGTAAATGTGTATAAAAAAATATATACAAAAAACAAATAGAATAATGTAAAATCGTATCAAAATAAATACACAGAATATCAATAAAATAATGTAAATTTGTATGAAAATAAAGATGCAAAACTCCCAAAAATTTTCGCATTTTTTATAAAAATATATATACCAAAATACACATAAAATATTTAAATTTGTATTGAAATAAATATACAAAATGCATATACAGTAAGGTAAATTTGTATTGAAAGAGATATTCAAAAATACATATAAAACAATGTAAATTTGTTTCAAAATATATATACGAATACACATAAAATAAAGTAGATTTCTATAGAAATATATATACAAAATACATATGAAATTATGTAAATACGTATAAAAATATATATACAAAATACATATCAAATAATGTAAATTCGTGTCAAAATAAATAAACAAAATATCATGAAAAGAATGTGTATTTGTATGAAAATAGATAATAGATAATAAATTTGTATAAAATATATGTGCAAGATACACATTAAATAATGTAAATATGTATAAAAAAGTATATACAAAACACAAATAGAATAATGTAAAATCGAATCAAAATAAATACACCGAATATTAATAAAATAATGTAAATTTGTATGAAAATAAAGATGCAAAATTCCCATAAAATAGCGCATTTCTTATAAAATATATATACCAAAATACATATAAAATATTTAAATTTGTATTGAAATAAATATACAAAATGCACATACAATAAGGTAAATTTGTATTGAAAGAGATATGCAAAAATACATATAAAACAATGTAAATTTGTTTCAAAATATATATACGAATACAAATAAAAAAATGTGGATTTCTATAAAAATATATATACAAAATACACATAAAATTAAGTAAATACGTATGAAAAAATGTATACAAAATACACATAAAATAATGTAAATTCGAATTGAAATAAATAAACAAAATACCAATAAAAGAATGTGTATTTGGATAAATATAAATATACTAAATACACATACAAAATAAACATAAAATAAGGTAGATTTGTAATAAAATATATGTACAAAATACACATAAAATAATGTAAATTTATATGAAAATATATATACAAATACACATAAAATACCATGAATTTGTATAGAAATATATATTCAAAATAAATATTAAATAATGTAAAAGCGTATAAAAATATATATACAAAGTACATATAAAATAATGTAAATTCGTATCAATATAAATCAACAAAACACCAAAAAATAATATATATCTGAATGAAAATAAATTTACAAAATACACATAACATAACTAAAATTTGTATTAAAATATATACAAAAATACATAGAAATAATTTGAGTTTGTATGAAAATAGATATACAAAATACACATAAAACTAGGTAAATTTCTTTTGAAATGTATATACAGAATAGCCATAAAATATTGTAAATTTTTGTCAAAATATATAAACAAATACACATAAAATAACGTAAATTTGTATGAAAAATATATACAAAATACACATAGAATAATGTCAATTCGGATCAAAATGAATGAGAAGAATATCAATAAAATAATGTAAATTTGTATGAAAATAAAGATGCAAAATACCCAAAAAATAAAGCATATGTTTATAAAAATACAGATACAAAAATACACATCGAATAATTAAATTTGTATTAAAATTAATATACAAAATGCGTATATAATAAGATAAATTTGTATTGAAAAAATATGCAACATACACGTTTACTCATACAAATTTATATTATTTTATTGGTGTTTTGTTTATTTATTTTGATACGAATTACATGATTATATGTGTATTTTGTACACATTTTTTTATACGTATTTACATTATTTAATGTGTATTTTGTTTATATGTTTTCATACAAATTTACGTTATTATATGAGTATTTGTATAAATATTTTGATAGAAATTTACTTTATTTCATGTATTTTGTATATATATTTCAATTCAAATTTAGCTTATTTTCTGTGTATTTTGTATATATTTTCATACAAATTTAATTACTTCTGTGTATATTTGTATATAGTTTTATATAAATTTACGTTATTTTATGTGTATTTTGTATATTTATATTTATACAAATACACATTCTTTTATTGGTATTTTGTTTATTTATTTTGATACGAATTTAACTTATTTTATGTGTATTTTGTATACATTTTTTAATACGTATCTACTTCATTTTATGTGTGTTTTATATATATATATATATATATATATATATATATATATATATATATATATATATATATATATATATATATATATATATATATATATATATATATATATATATATATATATATATATATATATATATATATATATATATATATATATATATATATATATATATATATATATATATATATATATATATATATATATATATATATATATATGTATTTTGAAACAAATTTACATTGCTTTATGTGTATTTTGCTTCTGTTTTTATATATTTATTTTAATACAAATATAACTTTTATGTGTATTTTGGTATATTTTTATAAATAAAAAAAATGCGTTATTTTATGGGTATTTTGCCTCTTTATTTTCATACAAATCTACATTATTTTATTAATATTCTGTGTATTTATTTTGATACGATTTTACATTATTCTATTTGTGTTTTGTATATATTTTTTTATACAAATTTACGTTATTTTAAGTGTATTTGTTTATGTATTTTCATTCAAATCTACATTATTTTATGTGTGTTTTGTATATGTATTTCCATACAAATTTACCTAATTTTATGTGTATTTTGTATATTTATTTTCATACAAATTTAAAATACTTTTGTTTATTTTTGTATATAGTTTGATACAAATTTAGGTTATTTTATGTGTATTTTGAATATCTATTAAATATATATAAAAAATACATATGAAATTATGTAAATACGTATAAAAATATATATACAAAATACATATGAAATAATGTAAATTCGTGTCAAAATAAATAAACAAAATATCATGAAAAGAATGTGTATTTTTATGAAAATAGATATTAGATAATAAATTTGTATAAAATATATATGCAAGATACACATTAAATAATGTAAATATGTATAAAAAAAGTATATACAAAAAACAAATAGAATAATGTCAAATCGTATCAAAATAAATACACCGAATATTAATAAAATAAAGTAAATTTGTATCAAAATAAAGATGCAAATTTCCCATAAAATAGCGCATTTCTTATAAAAATATATATACCAAAATATACATAAAACATTTAAATTAGTATTGAAATAAATATACAAAATGCACATACAATAAGGTAAATTTGTATTGAAAGAGATATGCAAAAATACATATAAAACAATATAAATTTGTTTCAAAATATAAACGAATACAAATAAAAAAACGTAGATTTCTATAAAAATATATATACAAAATACACATAAAATTAAGTAAATACGTATAAAAAAATGTATACAAAATACACATAAAATAATGTAAATTCGAATTAAAATAAATAAACAAAATACCAATAAAAGAATGTGTATTTGGATAAATATAAATATACAAAATACCCATACAAAATAAACATAAAATAAGTTATATTTGTAATAAAATGTATGTACAAAATACATATACAATAATGTAAACTTATATGAAAATATATATACAAATACACATAAAATACCATGAATTTGTATAAAAATATATATTCAAAATAAATATTAAATAATGTAAGAGCGTATAAAAATATATATACAAAGTACATATAAAATAAAAATTAAGACTCAAAATACCTATAAAATAACGCATATTTTATAAAATTATTGATACCAAAATACATATAAAATATTTGAACTTGTTTTAAAATAAATATACAAAATGCACATACAATAAGGTAAATTTGTATTGAAATAGATATGCAAAATACATATAAAATAATGGAAATTTGTTTCAAAATATATATACGAATACACATAAAATAACGTAGATTTCTATAAAAATACATATACAAAATACATATAAAATTAAGTAAATACGTATAAAAAAATGTATACAAAATACACATAAAATAATGTAAATTCGTATAAATGTAAATAAACAATTTACCAATAAAAGAACGTGTATTTGAATAAATATAAATATTCAAAATGCACATAAAATAACGTAAATATGTATAAAACTATATACATAAAATAACGCAAATTTCTATAAAAATATATGTACAAAAATGAACATTAAATAAATTTGCATAAAAATATATATACAAAACACACATTAGATAATGTAAATAAGTATAAAAATATGTATAGAAAATACCTATGAAATTATCTAAATTCGTATCGAATTAAATTAAGAAATACCAATAAAATAATGTAATTTTGGATGAAAATATATATACAAAAAACATAAAATAACCTTAATACAAATACAAATACCCACATAAAATAATTTAAAATTGAATGAAATAAATATACAAAATAAACATAAAATAAGGTAGATTTGTAATGAAATATATGAAAAAATACACATAAAATAATATAAATTTGTATGAAAATATATATACAAATACACATTAAATAACATGAATTTGTATAAAATTTGTATCAAAATATATACTTATACACACAATAAAATAACGTAATTTTTTTATGAAAATGTATATACAAAATATACATAAAATAATTTAAATACGTAGAAAAATATATATACAAATAACACATTAAATAATGTAAGTATGTATGAAAATATATAAACAAATACACATAAAATAATGTAAATTTTGATAAAATATATATACAAAATGAACATTAAATAATGTAAATATATATATATATATATATATATATATATATATATATATATATATATATATATATATATATATATATATATATATATATATATATATATATATATATATATATATATATATATATATATATATATATATATATATATATATATATATATATATATATATATATATATATATATATATATATATATATATATATTTTAATATATACAAAGAACACATAGAATAATGTTAAATCGTATCAAAATAAATAAAGAGAATATCAATAAAATAATGTAAATTTGAATGAAAATAAAGATGCAAAATATCCATATAATAACGCATATTTGCATAAATATATATATACAAAAATACATATAAAATAATTAAATTTGTATTAAAATAAATATACAAAATGCACGTACAATAAAGTAAATTTGTATTGAAATAGATATGCATAATACACATTAATAATGTAAATTTGTATCAAAATATATATACGAATACTCATAAAATAGAGTAAATTTCTATGAAAATATACATACAAAATAGATATACAAAATACACATATAACTAGTTAAATTTGTATTTAAATACATGTACAAAAAACACATAAAATAATGTAGATTTGTATGAAATGAAAACAAATACATTTTATATAAAATATATATACAAAATACACATAGAATAATGTAAAATCATATCAAAATAAATACACAGAATATCAATAAAATAATGTAAA
The DNA here is from genome assembly GCF_024679095.1 of Eriocheir sinensis. Classification (NCBI taxonomy): domain Eukaryota; kingdom Metazoa; phylum Arthropoda; class Malacostraca; order Decapoda; family Varunidae; genus Eriocheir; species Eriocheir sinensis. The sequence continues at coordinate 10,159 of NW_026112293.1, forward strand.
TTTGTATGAAAATAAAGATGCAAAATACACATAAAATAGCGCATTTTTTATAAAAATAAATATACCAAAATACACATAAAATATTTAAATTTGAATTGAAATAAATATACAAAATGCATATACAGTAAGGTAAATATGTATTGAAAGAGATATTCAAAAATACATATAAAACAAAGTAAATTTGTTTCAAAATATATATACGAATACACATAAAATAACGTAGATTTCTATAGAAATATATATACAAAATACACATGAAATTATGTAAATACGTATAAAAATATATATACAAAATACATATCTAGGTAAATTCGTGTCAAAATAAATAAACAAAATATCATGAAAAGAATGTGTATTTGTATGAAAATAAATAATAGATAATAAATTTGTATGAAATATATATGCAAGATACACATTAAATAATGTAAATATGTATTAAAAAATATATATAAAAACCAAATAGAATAATGTGAAATCGTATCAAAATAAATACACCGAATATTAAAAAAATAATGTAAATTTGTATGAAAATAAAGATGCAAAATTCCCATTAAATAGCGCATTTCTTATAAAAATATATGTACCAAAATACACAAAAATTTTTTAAATTTGTATTGAAATAAATATACAAAATGCACATACAATAAGGTAAACTTGTATTGAAAGAGATATGCAAAAATACATATAAAACAATGTAAATTTGTTTCAAAATATATATACGAATACACATAAAATAACGTAGATTTCTATAAAAATATATATACAAAATACATATAAAATTAAGTAAATACGTATAAAAATAGATATACAAAATACACATAGAATAATGTAAAATTGTTTCAAAAAAAAAATAAACAGAATATATATAAAATAAAGTAAACTTGTATGAAAATAAAAATGCAAAATACCCATAAAATAAAGCATATTTTTATAAAAATACATATACAAAAATACATATAGCATAATTAAATTTGTATTAAAATTAATATACAAAATGCATATACAATAAAAAAATTTGAATTGAAAAATATGCAAAATACACATAAAACAGTGTAAATTTATTTCAAAATCTATATACGAATACTCATAAATCAACGTAGATTTCTATAGAAATATATATACAAAATACACATCAAATGATGTAAACACGTATAAAAACATATATATATATATATATATATATATATATATATATATATATATATATATATATATATATATATATATATATATATATATATATATATATATATATATATATATATATATATATATATATATATATATATATATATATATATATATTAAATACACATTAAATAATGTAAATTCGCGTCAAAATAAATAAACAAAATATCAATAAAAGAATGTGTATTTGTATGAAAATAGATATACAATATACACATAAAATCACCTAAATTTGAATAAAACTATATACAAAAATACACAAAAATAGTTTTAATTTGTATGAAAATAAATATACAAAATACACATAAAATTAGATAAATTTGTATTGAAATACATTTACAAAATACACATAAAATAATGTAAATTTGAATGAAAATATATAAACAAATACACTTAAAATAACGTAAATTTGTATAAAATATATATAAAAAATACACATTAAATAATGTAAATATGTATAAAAAAATATATACAAAACACAAATAGAATAATATAAAATCGTATCAAAATAAATACACAGAATATTAATAAAATAATGTAAATTTGAATGAAAATTAAGATGAAAAATACCCTTAAAACAACGCATTTTTTATAAAAATATATAAACCAAGACACACATAAAATATTTGAATTTGTATTAAAATAAATATTCAAAATGCACATACAATAAGGTAAATTTGTATTGATATAGATATGCAAAATACATATAAAACCATGTCAATTTTTTTCAAAATATATATACGAATACACATAAAATAACGAAGATATCTATGAAGATAAATATACAAAACACACATAAAATGAAGTAAATACGTATAAAAAAAAGGTATACAAAATACACATAAAATAATGTAAATTCGTATGAAAATAAATAAACAAAATACTAATAAAAGAATGTGTATTGTATAAATATAAGTATGCAAAATACAAATAAAATACCCTAAATTTATATGAAACTATATGCAAAAAAACACAAAAGTAATTAAATTTGTGTGAAAATAGATATACAAAATACATGTGTATTTTGTATATTTATTTTCATACAAATTGAAATTATTTTTGTTTATTTTTTTTATATATTTTCATACAAATTTTCGTTATTTTACGTGTATTTTGTATATTTATTTTCATACAAATTGAAATTATTTTTGTTTATTTTTTTATATATTTTCATACAAATTTTCGTTATTTTATGTGTATTTTGTATATTTATTTTTTCTACAAATATACGTTCTTTTATCTGAATTTTGTTTATTGAATTTGAAACGAATATACCTTATTTTTTATATCTATTTTCATACAAATTAAAATACTTCTGTGTATTTTTGTATATAATTTTATATAGATTTACATTATTTTATGTGTATTTTGTATATTTATATTTATACAAATACACATTCTTTTATTGGTATTTTTTTTATTTATTTTGATACGAGTTTACATTATTTTATGTGTATTTTGTATACATTTTTTTATACGTATGTACTTCATTTTATGTGCATTTTGTATATATATTTTTATAGAAATCTACGTTATTTTATGTGTATTCGTATATATATTTTGAAACAAATTTACATTGTTTTATATATATTTTACATATCTATTTCAATACAAATTTACCTTATTGTATGTGTTTTTTATATATTTATTTTAATACAAATTTAATTTTTTTATGTGTATTTTGGTATATATATTTTTATAAATAAAAAAAATGCGTTATTTTATGGGTATTTTGCCTCTTTATTTTCATACAAATTTACATTATTTTATTAATATTCTGTGTATTTATTTTGATACGATTTTACATTATTCTATTTGTGTTTTGTATATATTTTTTTATACAAATTTAATTTATTTTAAGTGTATTTGTTTATGTCTTTTCATTCAAATTTACATTATTTTATGTGTATTTTGTATATGTATTTCAATACAAATTTAACTAATTTTATTTGTATTTTGTATATTTATTTTCATACAAATTTAAAATATTTTTGTGTATTTTTGTATATAGTTTGATACAAATTTAGGTTATTTATTTTGTATTTTGTATATCTATTTTCATACAAATACACATTCTTTTATTGATATTTCGTTTATTTATTTTGACGCGAATTTACAGTATTTAATGTGTATTTTGTATATATATTTTTATACGTATTTACATAATTTCATGTGCATTTTCTATATATATTTATTGTAGAAATTAACGTTATTTTAAGAGTATTCGTATATATATTTTGAAAGAAATTTACACTGTTTTATGTGTATTTTTCAAAACAAATTTACCTTATTGTATGTGCATTTTGTATATTAATTTTGATACAAATTTAATTATTCTATGAGTATTTTTGTATATGTATTTTTAAAAAAAATATGCTTTATTTTATGGGTATTTTGCATCTTTATTTTCATACAAATTTAAATTATTTTATTGATATTCTGTGTACTTATTTTGATACGATTTTACATTATTCTATGTATAACAAAAATAAATACAGAATACACAAAAATAGATATGCAAAATACATATAAACAATGTTAATTTGTTTCAAAATATATATACGAATACACATGAAATAAGGTAGATTTCTATAAAAATATTTATACAAAATACACATAAAATTAAGTAAATACGTATAAAAAATGTATACAAAATACACATAAAATAATGTAAATTAGTATCAAAATAAATAAACAAAATACCAATAAAAGAATGTGTATTTGTATAAATATAAATATACAAAATACACATTAAATAATATAAATTTGTTTAAAACTATACAAAATATACATGAAATGATGTAAATACGTATAAAAATATATATAAAAAATACACATTAAGTAATGTAAATTCCCGTCGAAATAAATAAACAAAATATCAATAAAAGAATGTGTATTTGTATGAAAATAGATATACAAAATACACATAAAATAACCTAAATTTGTATCAAACTATATACAAAAATACACAAAAATATTTTAAATTTGTATGAAAATAAATATACAAAATACACATAAAATTAGGTAAATTTGTAATGAAATACATACACAAAATACACATAAAATAATGTAAATTTGAATGAAAATACATAAACAAATATACTTAAAATAACGTAAATTTGTATAAAAAAATATGTACAAAACACAAATAGAATAATGTAAAATCGTATCAAAATAAATACACAGAATATTAATTAAATAATGTAAATTTGTATGAAAATAAAGAAGGAAAATACCAATAAAAAAAGGCATTTTTTTTATTTATAAAAATATATATACCAAAATACACATCAAAAAATTAAATTTGTGTTAAAATAAATATACAAAAAACACATACAATAAGGTAAATTTGTATTGAAATAGATATGCAAAATACATGTAAAACAACGTAAATTTGTTTCAAAATATATATACGAATACACATAAAATAACGTAGATTTCTATAAAAATATATATACAAAATACACATAAAATGAAGTAAATACGTATAAAAAAATGTATACAAAATACACATAAAATAATGTAAATTCGTATCAAAATAAATAAACAAAATACCAATAAAAGAATGTGTATTTGTATAAATATAAATATACAAAATACACATAAAATATCGTAAATTTATATACAACTATATACAAAAATACACAGAAGTAATTAAATTTGTATGAAAATATATACAAAATACACACAAAATAAGCTAAATTTGAATTAAAATATATGTACAAAATACATGAAATAAAGTAAATTTGTATCAAAATATTTATACAAATACACATATAATAACGTAAATTTGTATGAAAATATATAAACAAAATGAACATTAAATAATGTAAATACGTATAAAAAAAATATGTACTAAATACACATATAATCATGTAATTCGTATCAGAATAAATAAACAAAATACCAATAAAATAATATAAATTTGTATAAGTAAACGTGTATGTTGCATATTTTTTCAATACAAATTTACCTTATTATATACGCATTTTGTATATTAATTTTAATAGAAATTTAATTATTCGATGTGTATTTTTGTATCTGTATTTTTATAAACATATGCTTTATTTTTTGGGTATTTTGCATCTTTATTTTCATACAAATTTACATTATTTTATTTATATTCTGCTCATTCATTTTGATACGAATTGACATTATTCTATGTGTATTTTGTATATATTTTTCATACAAATTTACGTTATTTTATGTGTATTTGTTTATATATTTTGACACAAATTTACAATATTTTATGGCTATTTTGTATATACATTTCAAAAGAAATTTACCTAGTTTTATGTGTATTTTGTATATCTATTTTCATACAAACTCAAATTATTTCTATGTATTTTTGTATATATTTTAATACAAATTTTTGTTATGTTATGTGTATTTTGTAAATTTATTTTCATTCAAATATATATTATTTTATTGGTGTTTTGTTGATTTATATTGATACGAATTTACATTATTTTATATGTACTTTGTATATATATTTTTATACGCTTTTACATTATTTAATATTTATTTTGAATATATATTTTTTTACAAATTCATGGTATTTTATGTGTATTTGTATATATATTTTCATATAAATTTACATTATTTTATGTGTATTTTGTACATATATTTTATTACAAATCTACCTTATTTTATGTTTATTTTGTATGTGTATTTTGTATATTTATATTTATCCAAATACACATTCCTTTAATGGTATTTTGTTTATTTATTTTGTTTCGAATTTACATTATTTTATGTGTATTTTGTATACATTTTTTTATACGTATTTACTTAATTTGATGTGTATTTTGTATATATATTTTTATAGAAATCTACGTTTTTTTATTTGTATTCGTATATATATTTTGAAACAAATTTACATTGTTTTATATGTATTTTTGAATATCTCTTTCAATACAAATTTACCTTATTGTATGTGCATTTTGTATATTTATTTCATTGCAAATTTAAATATTTTATGAGTATTTTGGTATATATATTTTTATAAGAAATGCGCTATTTTATGGGAATTTTGCATCTTTATTTTCATACAAATTTACATTATTTTATTAATATTCCGTGTATTTATTTTGACACGATGCTACATTATTCTATTTGTTTTTTGTATATACTTTTTTATACATATTTACATTATTTAAAGTGTATCTTGCATATATATTTTATACAAATTTATTATCTATTATCTATTTTCATACAAATACACATTATTTTCATGATATTTTGTTTATTTATTTTGACACGAATATACATTATTTGGTATGTATTTTGTATATATATTTTTATACGTATTTACATAATTTCATATGTATTTTGTATATATATTTCTATAGAAATCTACTTTATTTTATGTGTATTCGTATATATATTTTGAAACAAATTTACATTGTTTTATATGTATTTTTGAATATCTCTTTCAATACAAATTTACCTTACTGTATATGCTTTTTGTATATTTATTTCAATACAAATTTAAATATTTTATGTGTATTTTGGTAAATATATTTTTATAAAAAATGCGATAATTTTTGGGAATTTTGCATCTTTATTTTCATACAAATTTACATTATTTTATTGATATTCTGTGTATTTATTTTGATTCGATTTTACATTATTCTATTTGTTTATTTTATATATATTTTTTTATACATATTTACATTATTTAATGTGTATCTTGCATATATATTTTATACAAATTTACGTTATTTTAAGTGTATTTGTTTATATATTTTCATTCAAATTTACGTTATTTGATGTGTATTTTGTATATGTATTTCAATACAAGTTTACCTAATTTTATGTGTATTTTGTATATTTCTTTTCAAACAAATTTAAATTATTTTTGTGTATTTTTGTATATAATTTTATACAAATTTAGGTTATTTTATGTACGCATTTACATTATTTAGTGTGTGTTTTTTATATATATTTTTATGCAAATTTACTTTATTTTATGTGCATTTTTGTACATATATTTTTATAGAAATTTGCGTTATTTGTATATGTTTTCTCATACAAATTTACATCATTTTATTGCTATTTTGTTTATTTATTTTGATACGAATTACATGATTATATGTGTATTTTGTACATATTTTTTATACGTATTTACATTACTTAATGTGTATTTTGTTTATATATTTTTAAACAAATCTACGTTATTATATGTATTTGTATAAATATTTTGATACAGATTTACATTATTTTATGTATTTTGTATGTACATTTCAATTCAAATTTAGCATATTTTAGCTGTATTTTGTATATATATTTTCATACAAAATTAATTACTTCTGTGTATTTTTGTATATAGTTTTATACAAATTTACGATATTTTTTTTGTGTATTTTGTATATTTATATATATATACAAATACACATTATTTTACTGGTATTTTGTTTATTTATTTTGATACGATTTTTATGTGTATTTTGTATTCATTTTTTTATACGTATTTACTTCATCTTAAGTGTATTTTGTATATATTTTTATAGAAATCTACGTTATTTTATGTGTATTCGTATATATATTTTGAAACAAATTTACATTGTTTTATATGTATTTTTGAATATCTCTTTCAATACAAATTTACCTTACCATATATACCAAAATACACATAAAAAAATTAAATTTGTATTAAAATAAATATATAAAAAACAAATACAATAAGGTAAATTTGTATTGAAATAGATATGCAAAATACATATAAAACAATGTAAATTTGTTTCAAAATATATATATGAATTCACATAAAATAACGAAGATTTCTATAAAAATATATATACAAAATACACATAAAATAAAGTAAATACGTATAAAAAAATGTATACAAAATACACATAAAATAATGTAAATTCGAATCAAAATAAATATACAAAATACCAATAAAAAAATGTGTATTTGTATAAATATACAAAATACACATAAAATAACGTAAATTTATATAAAACTATATACAAAAATACACAGAAGTATTTTAATTTGTATGAAAATAGATATACAAAATAAGGTAAATTCGTTTCAAATTTAATAAACAAAATTCAGATAAAAGAACGTATATTTGTAGAAAAAATAAATATACAAAATACGCATAAAATAACGAAAATTTGTATGAAAATATATAAAAAAATAAACAAAAATAATTTCAATTTGTATGAAAATAAATAAGATTAGGTTAATTTGTATTGAAATGCATATACAAAATACACATAAAATCATGAAAATTTGAAAGAAAATATATAAACAAATACACATATAATAACGTAAATTAGTTTGAAATATATGTACAAAATACACATTAAATAATGTAAATATGTATAAAAAAATATATACAAAACACAAATAGAATAATGTAAAATCGTATCAAAATATATACACAGAATATTAATAAAATAATGCAAATTTGTATGAAAATTAAGATGCAAAATAACTATAAAATAACGCATTTTTTATAAAATTATTGATACCAAAATACACATAAAATATTTCAATTTGTATTAAAATAAATATACAAAATGCACATACAATAAGGTAAATTTGTATTGAAATATATATACAAAATACATATAAAATAATGTAAATTTTTTCAAAATATATATACGAATACACATAAAATATCGTAGCTTTCTATAAAAAAACATATACAAAATACACATAAAATTAAGTAAATACGTATAAAAAAATGGATACAAAATACACATAAAATAATGTAAATTCTTATAAATGTAAATAAACAATATACCAATAAAAGAATGTGTATTTGTATAAATATAAATATACAAAATGCACATAAAATAACGTAAATTTATATAAAACTATATACATAAAATAACGCAAATTTCTATAAAAATATATGCACAAAAATGAACATAAAATAAATTTGCATTAAAATATATATACAAAACACACATTAGATAATGTAAATGAGTATAAAAATATGTATAGAAAATAGCTATGAAATAATCAAAATTCGTATCGAATTAAATTAAGAAAATACCAATAAAATAATGTAATTTTGGATGAAAATATATATACAAAATACACATAAAATAACCTAAATACAAATACAAATATACACATAAAATATTGTATTTTGTATATACATTTCAATTCAAATTTAGCTTATTTTATCTGTATTTTGTATATCTATTTTCATACGAATTTAATTACTTTTGTGTATTTTTGTATATAGTTTATACAAATTTACGTTATTTTATGTGTATTTTGTATATTTATATTTAAACAAATACAAATTTTTATTGGTATTTTGTTTATTTATTTTGATACGAATTTACATTATTTTATGTGTATTTTGTATACATTTTTTTATACGTATTTACTTAATTTTATGTGTATTTTGTATATATATTTTTATAGAAATCTACGTTATTTTATGTGTATTCGTATATATATTTTTAAACAAATTTACATTGTTTTATATGTATTTTTGCATATTTCTTTCAATAGAAGTTTACCTTATTGTATGTGCATTTTGTATATTTATTTCAATACAAATTTAAATATTTTATGTGTATTTTCGTATACATATTTTTATAAGAAATGCACTATTTGATGGGAATTTTGCATCTTTATTTTCATACAAATTTGCATTATTTTATTAATATTCGGTGTATTTATTTTGATACGATTTTACATTATTCTATTTGTTTTTTGTATAAATTTTTTTTTTATACATATTTACATTATTTAATGTGTATCTTGCATATATATTTTATACAAATTTATTATCTATTATTTATTTTTATACAAATACACATTCTTTTCATGATATTTTGTTTATTTATTTTGACACGAATTTACATTACTAAATATGTATTTTATATATGTATTTTTATACGTATTTACATAATTTCATGTGTATTTTGTATATATATTTCTATAGAAATCTACGTTATTTTATGTGTATTCGTATATATATTTTGAAACAAATTTACACAGTTTTATTTGTATTTTGCGTTTTTTTTCAATACAAATTTACCTTATTGTATGTGTGCATTTTGTATATTAATTTTAATACAAATTTAATTATTCTATGTGTATTTTTGTAAATGTATTTTTAGAAAAAAATATGCTTTATCTTATGGGTATTTTGCATCTTTATATTCATACAAATTTAAATTATTTTATTGATATTCTGTGTACTTATTTTGATACGATTTTACATTATTCTAGGTATAACAAAAATAAATACAGAATACACAAAAGTAGATATGCAAAATACATATAAACAATGTAAATTTGTTTCAAAATATATATACGAATACACATGAAATAAGGTAGATTTCTATAAAAATATATATACAAAATACACATAAAATTAAGTAAATACGTATAAAAAATGTATACAAAATACACATAAAATAATGTAAATTGGTATCAAAATAAATAAACAAAATACCAATAAAAGAATGTGTATTTGTATAAATATATATATATATATACAAAATACACATTAAATAATATAAATTTGTTTAAAACTATACAAAATACACATGAAATGATGTAAATACGTATAAAAAAATATATACAAAATACACATTAAATAATGTAAATTCGCGTCAAAATAAATAAACAAAATATCAGGAAAAGAATGTGTATTTGTATGAAAATAGATATACAAAATACACATAAAATGACATAAATTTGTATCAAGCTATATACAAAAATACACAAAAATATTTTAAATTTGTATGAAAATAAATATACAAAATACACATAAAATTATGTAAATTTGTATTGAAATACATACACAAAATACACATAAAATAATGTAAATTTGAATGAAAATACATAAACAAATACACTTAAAATAACGTAAATTTGTATAAAAAAATATCTACAAAACACAAATAGAATTATGCAAAATCGTATCAAAATAAATACACAGAATATTAATAAAATAATGTAAATTTGTATTAAAATAAAGAAGGAAAATACCCATAAAAAAAGGCATTTTTTTATTTATAAAAATATATATACCAAAATACTCATCAAAATATTAAATTTATGTTAAAATAAATATACAAAAAACACATACAATAAGGTAAATTTGTATTGAAATAGATATGCAAAATACATATAAAACAACGTAAATTTGTTTCAAAATATATATACGAATACACATAAAATGACGTAGATTTCTATAAAAATATATATTCAAAATACACATAAAATGAAGTAAATACGTATAAAAAAATGTATACAAAATACACATAAAATAATGTAAATTCGTATCAAAATAAATAAACAAAATACCAATAAAAGAATGTGTATTTGTATAAATATAAATATACAAAATACACATAAAATAACGTAAATTTACATAAAACTATATACAAAAATACACATAAGTAATTAAATTTGTATGAAAATATATACAAAATACACACAAAATAAGCTAAATTTGAATTGAAATATATATACAAAATACATGAAATTAAATAAATTTGTATCAAAATATTTATACAAATACACATATAATAATATTTACATTATTCTATGTGTATTTTGTATATGTATTTCAATACAAATTTACCTAATTTATGTATTTTGTATTTCTTTCATACAAATTTTAAATATTTTTGTGTATTTTTGTATATAGTTTTATACAAATTTAGGTTATTTTATGTACGCATTTACATTATTTAATGTGTGTTTTGTATATATATTTTTATGCAAATTTACTTTTTTTTATGTGCATTTTTATACATATATTTTTTTTTGAAATTTGCGTTTATTTATGTGTATTTGTATATGTTTTCTCATACAAATTTACATTATTTTATTGCTATTTTGTTTATTTATTTTGATACGAATGAAAATAGATATACAAAATATACATAAAATAAACTAAATTTGTATTGAAATATATATACAAAATACATAAAATAATGTAAATTTGTATGAAAACATTTTAACAGATGCGCATAAAAAAACGTAAATTTGTTTTAAAATATACAAAATACACATTAAATAATGTAAATATGTATAAAAAAATATATACAATACACAAGTAGAATGATGTAAAATCGTATCAAAATAAATACACAGAATATTAATAAAACAATGTAAATTTGTATGAAAATAAAGATGCAAAATACCCATTAAATAACGCATTTTTTATAAAAATATATATACCAAAATACACTTGAAAAAAATAATTTGTATTAAAATAAATATACAAAATACACATACAATAAGGTAAATCTGTATTGAAATAGATATGCAAAATACATATAAAACAATGTAAATTTGTTTCAAAATATATATACGAATACAAATAAAATAACGTAGATTTGTATAAAAATATATACACAAAATGCACATAAAATTAATTAAATACGTATAAGAAAATGTATACAAAATACACATAAAATAATGTAAATTCGTATCAAAATAAATAAACAAAATACCAATTAAAGAATGTGTATTTGTATAAATATAAATATACAAAATACACATAAAATAACGTAAATTTGTATAAAACTATACAAAAATACACAAAAGTAATTAAATTCGTATGAAAATAGATATACAAAATACAGATAAAATAAGCTAAATTTGAATTGAAATGTATATACAAAATACAATATTTTATGTGTATATTTGTATTTGTATTTAGGTTATTTTATATGTATTTTGTATATATATTTTCATCCAAAATTACATTATTTTATTATTATTTTCTTAATTTAATTCGATACGAATTTAGATTATTTCATAGGTATTTTCTATACATATTTTTATACTCATTTACATTATCTAATGTGTGTTTTGTATATATATTTTTATGCAAATTTATTTAATGTTCATTTTTGTACATATATTTTTATAGAAATTTGCGTTATTTTATGTATATAGTTTTATATAAATTTACGTAATCTTATGTGCATTTTGTATATTTATATTTATACAAATACACATTCTTTTATTGGTATATTGTTTATTTACATTTATACGAATTTACATTATTTTATGTGTATTTTGTTTACATTTTTTTATACGTATTTACTTAATTTTATGTGTATTTTGTATAAGTATTTTTATAGAAATCTACGTTATTTTATGTGTATTCGTATATATATTTTGAAACAAATTTACATTATTTTATATGTATTTTGCATATCTATTTCAATACAAATTTACCTTATTGTATGTGCATTTTGTATATTTATTTTAATACAAATTGAAATATTTTATGTGTATTTTGGTATCAATAATTTTATAAAAAAACGTAAATTTGAATAAAAAAAATATGTACAAAACACAAATAGAATAATGTAAAATCGTATCAAAATAAATACACAGAATATTAATAAAATAATGTAAATTTGTATGAAAATAAAGAAGCAAAATACCCATAAAATAACGCTTTTTTTTACACATAAAAAAATTAAATTTGTATTAAAATAAATATACAAAAAACACATACAATAAGGTAAATTTGTATTGAAATAGATATGCAAAATACGTATAAAACAATGTAAATTTGTTTCAAAATATATATACGAATACACATAAAATAACGTAGATTTCTATAAAAATATATATACAAAATACACATAAAATGAAGTAAATACGTATAAAAAAATGTATACAAAATACACATAAAATAATGTAAATTCGTATCAAATAAATAAACAAAATACCAATAAAAGAATGTGTATTTGTATAAATATAAATATACAAAATACACATAAAATAACGTAAATTTATATAAAACTATATACAAAAATACACAGAAGTAATTAAATTTGTATGAAAATATATACAAAATACACACAAAAATACACATATTTTGCATATCTATTTTCAAACAAATTTAAATTATTTTTGTGTATTTTTGTATATATTTATTTTTGTTATACATAGAATAATGTAAAATCGTATCAAAATAAGTACACAGAATATCGATAAAATAATTTAAATTTGTATGAAAATAAAGATGCAAAATACCCATAAGATAAAGCATATTTTTTTTTAAAAATACATATACAAAAATACACATAGAATAATTAAATTTGTATTAAAATTAATATACAAAATGCACACATACAATAAGGTAAATTTGTATTGAAAAAAAAACGCAAAATACAAATAAAACAGTGTAAATTTGTTTCAAAATATATATACGAATACACATAAAATAAAGTAGATTTCTATAGAAATATATATACAAAATACACATGAAATTATGTAAATACGTATAAAAATATATATACAAAATACATATTAAGTAATGTAAATTCGGGTTAAAATAAATAAACAAAATATCATCAAAAGAATGTGTATTTGTATGAAAATAAATAATAGATAATAAATTTGTATGAAATATATATGCAAGATACACATTAAATAATGTAAATATGTATAAAAAATATATATATACAAAAAACAAATAGAATAATGTAAAATCGTGTCAAAATAAATACACCGAATATTAATAAAATAATGTAAATTTGTATGAAAATAAAGATGCAAAATTCCCATCAAATAGCCCATTTCTTATAAAAATATATATACCAAAATACACTTAAAATATTTAAATTTGTATTGAAATAAATATACAAAATGCACATACAAAAAGGATATATACAAAATACACATGAAATGATGTAAATAAGTATAAAAATATATATACAAAATACACATTAAATAATGTAAATTCGCGTCAAAATAAATAAACAAAATATCAATAAAAGAATGTGTATTTGTATGAAAATAGATATACAAAATACACATAAAATAGCCTAAATTTGTATCAAACTATATACAAAAATACACAAAAATATTTTAAATTTGTATGAAAAAAAATATACAAAATACACATAAAATTAGGTAAATTTGTATTGAAATACATATACAAAATACACATAAAATAATGTAAATTTGAATTAAAAGCATAAACAAATACACTTATAATAACGTAAATTTGTATAAAAAAAAATATATACAAAACACAAATAGAATAATGTAAAATCGTATCAAAATAAATACACAGAATATTAATAAAATAATGTAAATTTGTATGAAAATAAAGAGGCAAAATACCCTTAAAATAACGTTTTTTTTATAAAAATATATATACCAAAATACACATAAAAAAATTAAATTTGTATTAAAATAAATATATAAAAAACACATACAATAAGGTAAATTTGTATTGTATTTTGTATATATATTTTTATAGAAATCTACGTTATTTTATGTGTATTCGTATATATATTTTGAAACAAATTTACATTATTTTATATGTATTTTGCATATCTATTTCAATACAGATTTACCTTATTGTATTTGTATTTTGTATATTTATTTTAATACAAATTAATTTTTTCATGTGTATTTTGGTATATATATTTTTATAAAAAAAATGCGTTATTTAATGGGTATTTTGCATCTTTATTTTCATACAAATTTACATTGTTTTATTAATATTCTGTGTATTTATTTTGATACGATTTTACATTATTCTGTTTGTGTTTTGTATATATTTTTTTATACATATTTACATTATTTAATGTGTATTTTGTATATTTTAAAACAAATTTACGTTATTTTATGCGCATCTGTTAAAATATTTTGATACAAATTTACATTATTTTATGTATTTTGTATATATATTTCAATACAAATTTAGTTTATTTTATGAATATTTTGTATATCTATTTTCATGCGTATCAAAATAAATAAACAAAATAGCAATAAAATAATGTAAATTTGTATGAGAAAACATATACAAATACACATAAAATAACGCAAATTTCTAAAAAAATATATGTACAAAAATGCACATAAAATAAAGAAAATTTGCATAAAAATATATATACAAAACACACATTAAATAATGTAAATGCGTACATAAAATAACCTAAATTTGTATAAAACTATATACAAAAATACAGAAAAATATTTAAAATTTGTATGAAAAGAAATATACATAATACACATAAAATTAGGTAAATTTGTATTGAAATACATATACAAAATACACATAAAATAATGTAAATTTGAATGAAAATATATAAACAAATACACTTAAAATAACGTAAATTTGTATAAAATATATATGCAAGATACACATTAAATAATGTAAATGTGTATAAAAAAATATATACAAAAAAGAAATAGAATAATGTAAAATCCTATCAATATAAATACACAGAATATCAATAAAATAATGTAAATTTGTATGAAAAGAAAGATGCAAAATTCCCATAAAATAGCGCATTTTTTATAAAAATATATATACCAAAATACACATAAAATATTTAAATTTGTATTGAAATAAAGATAGAAAATGCATATACAGTAAGTTAAATATGTATTGAAAGAGATATTCAAAAATACATATTAAACAAAGTTAATTTGTTTCAAAATATATATACGAATACACATAAAATAACGTAGATTTCTATAGAAATATAAATACAAAATACACATGAAATTATGTAAATACGTATAAAAATATATATACAAAATAAATATCTAGGTAAATTCGTGTCAAAAGCAATAAACAAAATATCATGAAAAGAATATGTATTTGCATGAAAATAAATAATAGATAATAAATTTGTATGAAATATATATGCAAGATACACATTAAATAATGTAAATATGTATAAAAAAATATATACAAAAAACGAATAGAATAATGTGAAATCGTAACAAAATAAATACACCGAATATTAATAAAATAATGTAAATTTGTATGAAAATAAAGATGCAAAATTCCCATCAAATAGCGCATTTCTTATAAAAATATATATACCAAAATACACATAAAATATTTAAATTTGTATTGAAATAAATATACAAAATGCACATACAATAAGGTAAACTTTTATTGAAAGAGATATGCAAAAATACATATAAAACAATGTAAATTTGTTTCAAAATATATAAACGAATACACATAAAATAACGTAGATTTCTATAAAAATATATATACAAAATACACATAAAATTAAGTAAATACGTATAAAAATAGATATACAAAATACACATAGAATAATGTAAAATTGTTTAAAAAAAATAAACAGAATATAAATAAAATAATGTAAATTTGTATGAAAATAAAAATGCAAAATACCCATTAAATAAAGCATATTTTTATAAAAATACATATACAAAAATACACATAGCATAATTAAATATGTATTAAAATTAATATACAAAATGCATATACAATAAGGTAAATTTGTATTGAAAAAATATGCAAAATACACATAAAACAGTGTAAATTTATTTCAAAATCTATATACGAATACTCATAAATCAACGTAGATTTCTATAGAAATATATATACAAAATACACATCAAATGATGTAAACACGTATAAAAATATATATATAAAATACACATTAAATAATGTAAATTCGCGTCAAAATAAATAAACAAAATATCAATAAAAGAGTGTGTATTTGTATGAAAATAGATATACAATATACACATAAAATCACCTAAATTTGTATAAAACTATATACAAAAATACACAAAAATAATTTTAATTTTTATGAAAATAAATATACAAAATACACATAAAATTAGGTAAATTTGTATTGAAATACATTTACAAAATACACATAAAATAATGTAAATTTGAATAAAAATATATAAACAAATACACTTAAAATTACGTAAATTTGTATAAAATATATATAAAAAATACACATTAAATAATGTAAATATGTATAAAAAAATATATACAAAACACAAATAGAATAATATAAAATCGTATCAAAATAAATACACAGAATATTAATAAAATAATGTAAATTTGTATGAAAATTAAGATGCAAAATACCCATAAAATAACACATTTTTTATAAAAATATTTATACCAAGACACACATAAAATATTTGAATTTGTATTAAAATAAATATACAAAATGCACATACAATAAGGTAAACTTTTATTGAAAGA
This sequence comes from Eriocheir sinensis, assembly GCF_024679095.1. NCBI lineage: Eukaryota > Metazoa > Arthropoda > Malacostraca > Decapoda > Varunidae > Eriocheir > Eriocheir sinensis. Next base: position 28,310 of record NW_026112293.1, read on the forward strand.
GATATGCAAAAATACATATAAAACAATGTAAATTTGTTTCAAAATATATATACGAATACACATAAAATAACGTAGATTTCTATGAAAATAAATATACAAAATACACATAAAATGAAGTAAATACGTATAAAAAAAGGTATACAAAATACACATAAAATAATGTAAACTCGTATCAAAATAAATAAACAGAATACTAATAAAAGAATGTGTATTGTATAAATATAAATATACAAAATACAAATAAAATATCGTAAATTTATATAAAACTATATGCAAAAATACACAAAAGTAATTAAATTTCTGTGAAAATAGATATACAAAATACATGTGTATTTTGTATATTTATTTTCATACAAATTGAAATTATTTTTGTTTATTTTTTTATATATTTTCATACAAATTTTGTTATTTTATGTGCATTTTGTATATTTATTTTTTCTACAAATATACGTTCTTTTATCTGAATTTTGTTTATTGAATTTGAAACGAATTTACCTTATTTTGTATATCTATTTTCATACAAATTAAAATACTTCTGTGTATTTTTGTATATAGTTTTATATAAATTTACGTTATTTTATGTGTATTTTGTATATTTATATTTATACAAATGCACATTCTTTCATTGGTATTTTTTTATTTATTTTGATACGAATTTACATTATTTTATGTGTATTTTGTATACATTTTTTTATACGTATTTACTTCATTTTATGTGTATTTTGTATATATATTTTTATAGAAATCTACGTTATTTTATGTGTATTCGTATATATATTTTGAAACAAATTTACATTGTTTTATATGTATTTTGCATATCTATTTCAATACAAATTTACCTTATTGTATGTGTTTTTTATATATTTATTTTAATTCAAATTTAATTTTTATAAGTGTATTTTGGTATATATATTTTTATAAATAAAAAAAAATGCGTTATTTTATGGGTATTTTGCCTCTTTATTTTCATACAAATCTACATTATTTTATTAATATTCTGTGTATTTATTTTGATACGATTTTACACTATTCTATTTGTGTTTTGTATATATTTTTTTATACAAATTTACGTTATTTTAAGTGTATTTGTTTATGTCTTTTCATTCAAATTTACATTATTTTATGTGTATTTTGTATATGTATTTCAATACAAATTTACCTAATTTTATGTGTATTTTGTATATTTATTTTCCTACAAATTTAAAATATTTTTGTGTATTTTTGTATATAGTTTGATACAAATTTAGGTTATTTTATGTGTATTTTGTATATCTATTTTCATACAAATACACATTCTTTTATTGATATTTTGTTTATTTATTTTGACGCGAATTTACAGTATTTAATGTGTATTTTGTATATATATTTTTATACGTATTTACATCATTTCATGTGTATTTTGTGTATATATTCCTATAGAAATCAACGTTATTTTATGTGTATTCGTATATATATTTTGAAACAAATTTACACTGTTTTATGTGTATTTTGCGTTTTTTTTTTCAATACAAACTTACCTTATTGTATGTGCATTTTGTATATTAATTTTAATACAAATTTAATTATTCTATGTGTATTTTTGTATATGTATTTTTAAAAAAATATGCTTTATTTTATGGGTATTTTGCATCTTTATTTTTATACAAATTTAAATTATTTTATTGATATTCTGTGTACTTATTTTGATACGATTTTACGTTATTCTATGTATAACAAAAATAAATACAGAATACACAAAAATAGATATGCAAAATACATATAAACAATGTAAATTTGTTTCAAAATATATATACGAATACACATGAAATAAGGTAGATTTCTATAAAAATATATATACAAAATACACATAAAATTAAGTAAATACGTATAAAAAATGTATACAAAATACACATAAAATAATGTAAACTAGTATCAAAATGAATAAACAAAATACCAATAAAAGAATGTGTATTTGTATAAATATATATATACAAAATACACATTAAATAATATAAATTTGTTTAAAACTATACAAAATACACATGAAATGATGTAAATACGTATAAAAATATATATACAAAATACACATTAAATAATGTAAATTCGCGTCAAAATAAATAAACAAAATATCAATAAAAGAATGTGTATTTGTATGAAAATAGATATACAAAATACACATAAAATAACCTAAATTTGTATCAAACTATATACAAAAATACACAAAAATATTTTAAATTTGTATGGAAATAAATATACAAAATACACATAAAATTAGGTAAATATGTATTGAAATACATACACAAAATACCCATAAAATAATGTAAATTTGAATGAAAATACATAAACAAATACACTTAAAATAACGTAAATTTGTATAAAAAAATATGTACAAAACACAAATAGAATAATGTAAAATCGTATCAAAATAAATACAAAGAATATTAATAAAATAATGTAAATTTGTATGAAAATAAAGAGGCAAAATACCCATAAAATAACGCATTTTTTTTATTTATAAAAATATATATTCCAAAATACACATAAAAAAATTAAATTTGTATTAAAATAAATATACAAAAAACACATACAATAAGGTAAATTTGTATTGAAATAGATATGCAAAATACATATAAAACAATGTAAATTTGTTTCAAAATATATATACGAATACACATAAAATAACGTAGATTTCTATAAAAATATATATACAAAATACACATAAAATGAAGTAAATACGTATAAAAAAATGTATACAAAATACACATAAAATAATGTAAATTCGTATCAAAATAAATAAACAAAATACCAATAAAAGAATGTGTATTTGTATAAATATAAATATACAAAATACACATAAAATAACGTAAATTTATATAAAACTATATACAAAAATACATAGAAGTAATTAAATTTGTATGAAAATATATACAAAATACACACAAAATAAGCTAAATTTGAATTGAAATATATATACAAAATACATAAAATAAAGTAAATTTGTATCAAAATATTTATACAAATACACATATAATAACGTAAATTTGTATGAAAATATATAAACAAAATACACATTAAATAATATAAATACGTATAAAAAAATATGTAGAAAACAAATTTACATTGTTTTATGTGTATTTTGCATATTTTTTCAATACAAATTTACCTTGTTGTATGTGCATTTTGTATATTATTTTAATACAAATTTGATTAATCTACATGTATGTATTTTATAAAAATATGCTTTATTTTATGGGTATTTTGCATCTTTATTTTCATACAAATTTACATTATTTTTTTGATATTTTGTGTATTTATTTTGATATGATTTTACATTATTCTATATGTATTTTGTATATATATTTTATATAAAATGTATTTGTTTTCATTTCATACAAATCTACATTATTTTATGTGTTTTTTGTACATGTATTTAAATACAAATTTAACTAGTTATATGTGTATTTTGTATATCTATTTTGTATGTATATTTTCATAGAAATTTACTCTATTTTATGAGTATTCGTATATATATTTTGATACAAATTTACATTATTGATGTGTATTTTGCATATCTATTTCAATACAAATTTACTTTATTGCATGTGCATTTTGTATATTTATTTTAATACAAATTTAATTATTTTATATGTAATATTTGTATATACATTTTTATGCAAATATGCGTTATTATATGGATATTTTGCATCTTTATTTTCATACAAATTTACATTATTTTATTGATATTATCTTTATTTATTTTGATACGATTTAACATTATTTTATGTGTATTTTGTATATATTTTTTTTATACATATTTACAATATTTAATGTACATTTTGTATATATATTTTATCCAAATTTACATTATTTTATGTGTATTTGTTTATATATTTTCATACAAATTTACACTATTTTATGTGTTTTTTGTATATATATTTTTCTACGTATTTAAATTATTTTATGTGTATTTTGTATATACATTTTCATAAAAAAATTACGTTATTTTATTGTGTGTATAAGTATATATTTTGATACAAATTTTATACAAATTCATGTTATTTAATGTGTATTTGTATCAAAATTTGTATCAAAATAAATAAACAAAATTCCGATAAAAAACGTATATTTGTAGGAAAATAAATACCGAAAATACACATAAAATAACGAAAATTTGTATAAAAATATATAAAAAAAATAATAATATCAATTTGTATGAAAATAGATATACAAAATACACATATAATTAGTTAAATTTTTATTTAAATACATGTACAAAATACACGTAAAATTATGTAAATTTTATGGGCATTTTTGTACATATATTTTTATAGAAACTTAAAACGTTATTTTATGTGTATTTTGTATATGTTTTCTCATACAAATTTACATTATTTAATTAGTTTTTTGTTTATTTATTTTGATACGAATGACTTGATTATTTGTGTATTTTGTAAATATTTTTTTATACGTATTTAATTACTTAATGTGTATTTTGTTTACAAATTTACGTTATTATATGTATATTTGTTAAAAATATTTTGAAACGAATTTACTTCATTTTATGTATTTTGTATATATATTTCAATTCAAATTTAGCTTATTTTGTGTGTATTTTGTATATCTACTTTCATACAAATTTAAATACTTATGTGTATTTTTGTATATAGTTTTATACAAATTTACGTTATTTTATGTGCATTTTGTATATTTATATTTATACAAATACACATTCTCTTATTGGTATTTTGTTTATTTATATTTATACGAATTTACATTTTTTTATGTGTATTTTGTATACATTTTTGATTCATATTTACTTGATTTTATTTGTATTTTGTATATATATATATATATATATATATATATATATATATATATATTTTATGTGTATTCGTATATATATTTTGAAACAAATTTACATTGTTTTATATGTATTATGCATATCTATTTCAATACAGATTTACCTTATTGTATGTGCATTTTGTATATTTATTTTAATACAAATTAATTTTTTATGTGTATTTTGGTATATATAATTTTATAAAAATGCGTTATTTTATTGGTATTTTGCATCTTAGTTTTCATACAAATTTACATTATTTTATTAATATTCTGTGTATTTATTTTGATACGATTTTACATTATTCTATTTGTTTTTGTATATATTTTTATACATATTTTCATTATTTAATGTATTTTTATATATATTTTAAACAAATTTACGTTATTTTAAGTGTATCTGTTAAAATAATTTGATACAAATTTACATTATTTTATGTATTTTGTATATATATTTTATTACAAATTTAGTTTATTTTATGTATATTTTGTATATCTATTTTCATGTATCGTCAAAATAAATAAACAAAATAAATAATTTTGTGTTTTTGTATGAAAACATATACAAATACACAAATTAACATAAATTTCTATGAAAATATATATACAAAATACATAAAATATGTAAATAAGTATAAAATATATATATCAAATACACATTAAATAATGTAAATGCGTATCAAAATAAATTTGTATAAAACAAAATACAAAAGAACAAAAATATTTAAAATTTGTAGGAAAATAAATATACAAAATACACATAAAATTAGGTAAATTTGAATAAAATATATACAAAATACAGAAAATTAATGTAAATTTGTATGAAAATATATATACATAATACACATATAATTAGTTAAATTTGCATTTAAATACATGTATATACATAAATATATATATATATATATATATATATATATATATATATATATATATATATATATATATATATATATATATATATATATATATATATATATATATATATATATATATATATATATATATACAAAATACAAATAAAATTAAGTAAATACGAATCAAAAATGTATACAAGATACTCATAAAATAATGTAAATTCGTATAAATATAAATAAACAAAATCCCAATAAGAGAATGTGTATTTGTATAAATATAAATATACAAAATGCACATACAATAACGTAAACTTGTATTGAAAGAGATATGCAAAAACACATATAAAACAATGTAAATTTGTTTCAAAATATATATACGAATACACATAAAATAACGTAGATTTCTATAAAAATATATATACAAAATACACATAAAATTAAGTAAATACGTATAAAAATAGATATACAAAATGCACATAGAATAATGTAAAAAACAGAATATCAATAAAATAATGTAAATTTGTATGAAAATAAAAATGCAAAATACCCATAAAATAAAGCATATTTTTATAAAAATACATATACAAAAATACACATAGCATAATTAAATTTGTATTAAAATTAATATACAAAATGCATATACAATAAGGTAAATTTGTATAAATATGCAAAATACACATAAAACAGTGTAAATTTATTTCAAAATCTATATACGAATACTCATAAACCAACGTAGATTTCTATAGAAATATATATACAAAATACACATCAAATGATGTAAACACGTATAAAAATATATATATAAAATACACATTAAATAATGTAAATTCGCGTCAAAATAAATAAACAAAATATCAATAAAAGAATGTGTATTTGTATGAAAATAGATATACAATATACACATAAATCACCTAAATTTGTATTAAACTATATACAAAAATACACAAAAATAATTTTAAATTGTATGAAAATAAATATACAAAATACACATAAAATTAGGTAAATTTGTATTGAAATACATATGTATTTAAATACAAATTTAACTAATTATATGTGTATTTTGTATATCTATTTTCATACAAATTGAAATTTATTTATTTGTTTTTTGTATATATTTTTATTCAAATTTTCGTAATTTTATGTGTATTTTGCATATTTATTTTCCTACAAATATACGTTCTTTTATCGGAATTTTGTTTATTTATTTTGATACAAATTTTAATTTTTTTAAGTGTATTTGATATATATATTTTTATACTTATTTACATAATTTTATTTGTATTTTGAATATATATTTTCATAGAAATTTACTCTATATGTTTATACAAAAAAACACAAAAATAATTTAAATTTGTATGAAAATAAATATACAAAATACACATAAAATTAGGTAGATTTGTATTTAAATACAAACACAAAATACACTTAAAATAATGTAAATTTGAATGAAATTATATAAACAAATACACTTAAAATAACGTTAATTTGTATAAAATATATATAAAAAATACACATTAAATAATGAAAATATGTATAAAAAAATATATAGAAAACACAAATAGTATAAAATAAAATATATACACAGAATATTAATAAAATAATGTACATTTGTATGAAAACTAAGATGCAAAATACCTATAAAATAACGCATTTTTTTTTTAAATTATATATACCAAAATACACATAAAATATTTGAATTTGTATTAAAATAAATATACAAAATGCACATACAATAAGGTAAATTTGTATTGAAATAGATATGCAAAATACATATAAAACAAAGTAAATTTGTTTCAAAATATATATACGAATAAACATAAAATAACGTAGATTTCTATAAATATATATATACAGAATACAAATAAAATTAAGTAAAGACGAATCAAAAATGTATACAAAATACACATAAAATAATGTAAATTCGTATAAATATAAATAAACAAAATACCAATAAGAGAGTGTGTATTTGTATAAATATAAATATACAAAATGCACATAAAATAACGTAAATTTGTATAAAACTATATACAAAAATACACAGAAGTATTTAAATTTGTATGAAAATAGATATACAAAATACACACAAAATAAGCTAAATTTGAATTGAAATATATATACAAAATACATAAAATAAAGTAAATTCGTTTCAAAATATTTTTAACAAATACACATATAATAACATAAATTTGTAAAAAAAATATATAAACAAAATACACATTAAGAAATGTAAATACGTATAAAAAAATATTTACAAAATAATCAAGTCATTCGTATCAAAATAAAGAAAGAAAAAACTAATTAAATAATGTAAATTTGTATGAGAAAACATATACAAAATACACATAAAATAACGTTTTAAGTTTCTATAAAAATATATTTACAAAAATGCACATAAAATTAGTTTGCATAAAAAAATATATACAAAACACACATTAGATAATGTAAATGAGTATAAAAATTTGTATACAAAATACCTATGAAATAATCTAAATTCGTATCGAGTTAAATTAAGAAAATAACAATAAAATAATGTAATTTTGGATGAAAATATATATAGAAAACACATAAAATAACCTAAATACAAATACAAATATACACATTAAATAATTTAAAATTAAATGAAATAAATATACAAAATAAACATAAAATAAGGTAAATTTGTAATAAAATATAAGTAAGAATACACATAAAATAATATAAATTTGTATGAAAATATATATACAAATACACATAATATAACATGAATTTGTATAAAATTTGTTTCAAAATATATACGAATACACACAATAAAATAACGTAAATTTTTATGAAAATGTATATATAAAATACACATAAAATAATTTAAATACGTAGAAAAATATATATACAAAATACACATAAAATAATGTAAATTCGTAAAAAAATTAAATACACAAAATTCCAATAAAAGAATGTATATTTGTAGGAAAATATTTATACAAAAAACAAATAAAATAACTAAAATTTGTATAAAAATATGTACAAAAATACACAAAAATAATTTAAATTTGTTTGAAAATAGATATGCAAAATACACATAAAGTTAGGCAAATTTGTATTGAAATACATATACAAAACTCACATAAAATAATGTAAATTTGTATGAAAATATATAAACAAATACATATAAAATAACGTAAATTTGGATAAAATATATATACAAAATATACATTAAATATTTTAAATATGTATAAAAATATATTATATTATATATATTTTTATTGATATTTGCGTTATTTATGTGTATTTTGTATATGTTTTCTCATAGAAATTTACATTATTTTATTGGTATTTTGTCTATTTATTTTGATACGAATTACATGATTATTTGTGTATTTTGTACATTTTTTTTGTACGTATTTACATTATTTAATGTGTATTTTGTTTATATATTTTTATACAAATTTACGTTATTATATGTGTATTTGTATAAGTATTTTGATACAAATTTACATTATTTTATGTATTTTGTATATATATTTCAATTCAAATTTAGCTTATTTTATGTGTATTTTGTATATCTATTTATTTTAATACAAAATCAAATATTTTATGTTTTTTCGTATATATATATTTTTATAAAAAATGCGTTATTTTATGGGTATTTTGCATCTTAATTTTCATACAAATTTACATTATTTTATTAATATTTTCTGTATTTATTTTGATACGATTTTACATTATTTTATTTGTGTTTTGTATATATTTTTTTATACATATTTACATTATTTAATGTGTTTTTTGTATATATATTTAATACAAATTTACGTTATTTTAAGTCTATATGTTTATATATTTTCATTCAAATTTACATTATTTTATGTGTATTTTGTATATGTATTTCAATACAAATTTACCTAATTTTATATGTTTTTTGTATATTTATTTTCATACAAGTTTAAATTATTTGTGTGTATTTTTCTATATAGTTTTATACAAATTTAGGTTATTTTATGTGTATTCTGTATATCTATTTTCATACAAATACACATTCTTTTCAGGATATTTTGTTTATTTATTTTGACACGAATTAACATTATTTAATGCGTATTTTGTATATATATTTTTATACGTATTTACATTATTTCAAGTGTATTTTGTATATATATTTCTATAGAAATCTGCGTTATTTTATGTCTATTCGTATATATATTTTGAAACAAATTTACATTTTTTTATGTGTATTTTCCATATTTTTTCAATACAAATTTACCTTATTGTATGCGCATTTTGTATATTAATTTTAAAACAAATTTGATTAATCTATGTGTATACAAAAATACACAGAACAAATACACATTCTTTTTTTGGTATTTTGTTTATTTATTTTGTTTCGAATTTATATTATTTTATGTGTATTTTGTTTATATCTTTTTATACGTATTTACCTAATTTTATGTGTATTTTGTATATATATTTTTATAGAAATCTACGTTATTTTATGTGTATTCGTATATATATTTTGAAACAAATTTACATTGTTTTATATGTATTTTTGCATATCTCTTTCAATAGAAATTTACCTTATTGTATGTGCCTTTTGTATATTTATTTCAATACAAATTTAAATATTTTATGTGTATTTTGGTATATATATTTTTATAAGAAATGCGCTATTTGATGGGAATTTTGCATCTTTATTTTCATACAAAACTACATTATTTTATTAATATTCGGTGTATTTATTTTGATACGATTTTACATTATTCTATTTGTTTTTTGTATATATTTTTTTTATACATATTTACATTATTTAATGTGTATCTTGCATATATATTTCATACAAATTTATTATCTATTATTTATTTTCATACAAATACACATTCTTTTCATGATATTTTGTTTATTTATTTTGACACGAATTTACATTACTTAATATGTATTTTATATATATATATATATATATATATATATATATATATATATATATATATATATATATATATATATATATATATATATATATATATATATATATCTATATCTATATATATATATATATATATATATATATATATAGATATATATATATATATATATATATATATATATATATATATATATATATATATATATATATATATATATTTCTTTAGAAATCTACGTTATTTTATGTGGATTCGTATATATATTTTGAAACAAATTTACACTGTTTTATTTGTATTTTGCGTTTTTTTTCAATACAAATTTACCTTATTGTATGTGTGCATTTTGTATAATAATTTTAATACAAATTTAATTCTTCTATGTGTATTTTTGTATATGTATTTTTTTCAAAAAATATGCTTTATCTTATGGGTATTTTGCATCTTTATTTTCATACAAATTTAAATTATTTTATTGATATTCTGTGTACTTATTTTGATACGATTTTACATTATTCTATGTATAACAAAAATAAGTACAGAATACACAAAAATAGATATGCAAAATACATATAAACAATGTAAATTTGTTTCAAAATATATACACGAATACACATGAAATAAGGTAGATTTCTAAAAAAATATATATACAAAATACACATAAAATTAAGTAAATACATATAAAAAATGTATACAAAATACACATAAAATAATGTAAATTAGTATCAAAATAAATAAACAAAATACCAATAAAAGAATGTGTATTTGTATAAATATATATATACAAAATACACATTAAATAATATAAATTTGTTTAAAACTATACAAAATACACATGAAATGATGTAAATACGTATAAAAATATATATACAAAATACACATTAAATAATGTAAACTCGCGTCAAAATAAATAAACAAAATATCAATAAAAGAATGTGTATTTGTATGAAAATAGATATACAAAATACACATAAAATAACCTAAATTTGTATCAAACTATATACAAAAATACACAAAAATATTTTAAATTTGTATGAAAATAAATATACAAAAATACACATAAAATTAGGTAAATTTGTATTGAAATACATACGCAAAATACACATAAAATCATGTAAATTTGAATGAAAATACATAAACAAATACACTTAAAATTACGTAAATTTGTATAAAAAAAAATGTACAAAACACAAATAGAATAATGTAAAATCGTATCAAAATAAATACACAGAATATTAATAAAATAATGTAAATTTGTAGGAAAATAAAGAAGCAAAATACCCATAAAATAACGCATTTTTTTTATTTATAAAAATATATTTACCAAAATACACATCAAAAAATTAAATTTGTTTAAAAATAAATATACAAAAAACACATACAATAAGGTAAATTTGTATTGAAATAGATATGCAAAATACATATAAAACAATGTAAATTTGTTTCACAATATATATACGAATACACATAAAATAACGTAGATTTCTATAAAAATATATATACAAAATACACATAAAATGAAGTAAATACTTATAAAAAAATGTATACAAAATAAACATAAAATAATGTAAACTCGTATCAAAATAAATAAACAAAATACCAATAAAAGAAAGTGTATTTGCATAAATATAAATATACAAAATACACATAAAATAACGTAAATTTATATAAAACTATATACAAAAATACACAGAAGTAATTAAATTTGTATGAAAATATATACAAAATACACACAAAATAAGCTAAATTTGAATTGAAATATATATACAAAATACATGAAATAAAGTAAATTTGTATCAAAATATTTATACAAATACACATATAATAACGTAAATTTGTATGAAATTATATAAACAAAATACACATTAAATAATGTAAATACGTATAAAAAAATATGTACAAAATACAACACAATATAAGCTAAATTTGAATTGAAATGTAAATACAAAATACATGAGATAAAGTAAATTTGTATCAAAATATTTATACAAATACACATATAATAACGTAAATTTATGAAATTATATAAACAAAATACACATTAAATAATGTAAATACGTATAAAAAAATATGTACAAAATACATAGATAATCATGTAATTCGTATCAAAATAAATAAACAAAATACCAATAAAATAATATAAATTTGTATGAGTAAACGTGTATGTTGCATATTTTTTCAATACAAATTTACATTATTATATACGCATTTTGTATATTAATTTTAATACAAATTTAATTATTCGATGTGTATTTTTGTATCTGTATTTTTATAAGCATCTTTATTTTCATACAAATTTACATTATTTTATTGATACTCTGCTCATTCATTTTGATACGAATTGACATTATTCTATGTGTATTTTGTATTTATTTTTCATACAAATTTACGTTATTTTATGTGTATTTGTTTATATATTTTGACACAAATTTACAATATTTTATGGGAATTTTGTATATACATTTCAAAAGAAATTTACCTAGTTTAATGTGTTTTTTGTATATCTATTTTCATACAAACTCAAATTATTTCTATGTATTTTTGTATATATTTTAATAGAAATTTTAGTTATGTTATGTGTATTTTGTAAATTTATTTTCATTCAAATATATATTATTTTATTGGTGTTTTGTTGATTTATATTGATACGAATTTACATTATTTTATATGTACTTTGTATATATATTTTTATACGCTTTTACATTATTTAATATATATTTTGAATATATATTTTTATACAAATTCATGGTATTTTATGTGTATTTGTATATATATTTTCATATAAATTTACATTATTTTTTGTGTATTTTGTACATATATTTTATTGCAAATCTACCTTATTTTATGTTTATTTTGTATGTGTATTTTGTATATTTATATTTATCCAAATACACATTCTTTTATTGGTATTTTGTTTATTTATTTTAATTCGAATTTACATTATTTTATGTGCATTTTGTATACATTTTTTTATACGTATTTACTTAATTTTATGTGTATTTTGTATATATATTTTTATAGAAATCTACGTTTTTTTATTTGTATTCGTATATATATTTTGAAACAAATTTACATTGTTTTATATGTATTTTTGCATATCTCTTTCAATACAAATTTACCTTATTGTATGTGCATTTTGTATATTTATTTCAATGCAAATTTAAATATTTTATGAGTATTTTGGTATATATATTTTTATAAGAAATGCGCTATTTTATGGGAATTTTGCATCTTTATTTTCATACAAATTTACATTATTTTATTAATATTCGATGTATTTATTTTGATACGATGTTACATTATTCTATTTGTTTTTTGTATATACTTTTTTATACATATTTACATTATTTAATGTGTATCTTGCATATATATTTTATACAAATTTATTATCTATTATCTATTTTCATACAAATACACATTCTTTTCATGATATTTTGTTTATTTATATTGGCACGAATTTACATTATTTGATATGTATTTTGTATATATATTTTTATACGTATTTACATAATTTCATATGTATTTTGTATATATATTTCTATAGAAATCTACTTTATTTTATGTGTATTCGTATATATATTTTGAAACAAATTTACATTGTGTTATATGTATTTTTGAATAACTCTTTCAATACAAATTTATCTTACTGTATATGCATTTTGTATATTTATTTCAATACAAATTTAAATATTTTATGTGTATTTTGGTAAATATATTTTTATAAAAAATGCGATAATTTTTGGGAATTTTGCATCCTTATTTTCATACAAGTTTACATTATTTTATTGATATTCTGTGTATTTATTTTGATACGATTTTACATTATTCTATTTGTTTTTTGTATATATATTTTTTATACACATTTACATTATTTAATGTGTATCTTGCATATATATTTTATACAAATTTACGTTATTTTAAGTGTATTTGTTTATATATTTTCATTCAAATTTACATTATTTGATCTGTTTTTTGTATATGTATTTCAATACAAATTTACGTAATTTTATGTGTATTTTGTATATTTCTTTTCAAACAAATTTAAATTATTTTTGTGTATTTTTGTATATAGTTTTATACAAATTTATATTATTTCATGTACGCATTTACATTATTTAGTGTGTGTTTTGTATATATATTTTTTTTAGAAATTTGCGTTATTTGTATATGTTTTCTCATACAAATTTACATTATTTTATTGCTATTTTGTTTATTTATTTTGATACGAATTACATGATTATATGTGTATTTTGTACATATTTTTTATACGTATTTACATTACTTAATGTGTATTTTGTTTATATATTTTTAAACAAATCTACGTTATTATATGTATTTGTATAAATATTTTGATACAGATTTACATTATTTTATGTATTTTGTATGTACATTTCAATTCAAATTTAGCTTATTTTAGCTGTATTTTGTATATATATTTTCATACAAAGTTAATTACTTCTGTGTATTTTTGTATATAGTTTTATACAAATTTACGATATTTTATGTGTATTTTGTATATTTATATTTATACAAATACACATTCTTTTACTGGTATTTTGTTTATTTATTTTGATTCGATTTTTATGTATATTTTGTATCCATTTTTTTTATACGTATTTACTTCATTTTATGTGTATTTTGTATATATTTTTTATAGAAATCTACGTTATTTTATGTGTATTCGTATATATATTTTGAAACAAATTTACATTGTTTTATATGTATTTTGCATATCTATTTCAATACAAATTTACCTTATAGTATGTGCATTTTTTATATTTATTTTAATACAAATTTTAATATTTTATGT
The DNA here is from genome assembly GCF_024679095.1 of Eriocheir sinensis. Lineage (NCBI taxonomy): Eukaryota > Metazoa > Arthropoda > Malacostraca > Decapoda > Varunidae > Eriocheir > Eriocheir sinensis. Next base: position 43,678 of record NW_026112293.1, read on the forward strand.
GTATTTTGGTATAAATATTTTTATAAAAAATGCGTTATTTTATGGCTATTTTGCATCTTTATTTTCATACAAATTTACATTATTTTATTAATATTCTGTGTATTTATTGTTGATACGATTTAACATTATTCTATTTGTGTTTTGTATATATTTCTTTATACATATTTACATTATTTAATGTGTATTTTGTATATATATTTGATACAAAATTACGTTATTTTAAGTGTATATGTTTATATATTTTCATTCAAATTTCCATTATTTTATGTGTATTTTGTATATGTATTTCAATACAAATTTACCTAATTTTATGTGTATTTTGTATATTTATTTTCATACAAATTTAAATTATTTTTGTGTATTTTTGCATATAGTTTTATACAAACTTAGGTTATTTTATGAGTATTTTGTATATCTATTTTCATACAAATACACATTCTTTTATTGATATTATGTTTATTTATTTTGACGAGAATTTAAATTATTTAATGTGTATTTTGTATATATATGTTTTTATACGTATTTACGTCATTTCATGTGTATTTTGTATATATATTTCTATAGAAATCTACGTTATTTTATGTGTATTCGTATATAGATTTTTAAACAAATTTACACTTTTATGTGCATTTTGTATATTTTTTCAAAACAAATTTACCTTATTGTACGTGCATTTTGTATATTAATTTTAATACACATTTAATTATTCTATGTGTATTTTTGTATATGCATTTTTAAAAAATATATGCTTTATTTTATGGGTATTTTGCATCTTTATTTTCATACAAAATTACATAATTTTATTGATATTCTGTGTATTTATTTTGATACGATTTTACATTATTCTATGTATATTTTGTATATCTATTTTATACAAATGTACGTTATTTTATATGAATTTGTTTTCATTTCATACAAATTTACATTATTTTATGTGTATTTTGTACATGTATTTAAATACAAATTTAACTAATTATATGTGTATTTTGTATATCTATTTTCATACAAATTGAAATTTATTTTTTTGTTTTTTTGGACATATTTTTATACAAATTTTCGTAATTTTATTTGTATTTTTTATATTTATTTTCCTCCAAATATACGTTCTTTTATCGGAATTTTGTTTATCTATTTTGATACGAATTTTATTTTTTTAGGTGTATTTGATATATATATTTTTATACTTATTTACATAATTTTATATGTATTTTGAATATATATTATCATAGAAATTTACTCTATATGTTTATACAAAAAACACAAAAATAATTTAAATTTGTATGAAAATACATATACAAAATACCATAAAATTAGGTAAATTTGTATTTAAATACATATACAAAATACACTTAAAATAATGTAAATTTGAATGAAATTATATAAACAAATACACTTAAAATAACGTTAATTTGTATAAAATATATATAAAAAATACACATTAAATAATGAAAATATTTTTAAAAAAATATATACAAAACACAAATAGTATAATATAAAATCGTATCAAAGTATATACACAGAATATTAATAAAATAATGTACATTTGTATGAAAACTAAGATGCAAAATACCTATAAAATAACGCATTTTTTTATAAAATTATATATACCAAAATACACATAAAATATTTGAATTTCTATTAAAATAAATATACAAAATGCAAATACAATAAGGTAAATTTGTATTGAAATAGATATGCAAAATACATATAAAACAATGTAAATTTATTTCAAAATATATATATGAATACACATAAAATAACGTAGATTTCTATAAATATATATATATACAAAATACAAATAAAATTAAGTAAATACGAATCAAAAATGTATACAAAATACACATAAAATAATGTAAATTCGTAAAAAATTAAATACACAAAATTCCAATGAAAGAATGTATATTTGTAGGAAAATATATATACAAAAAACAAATAAAATAACTAAAATTTGTATGAAAATATATACAAAAATACACAAAAATAATTTAAATTTGTTTGAAAATAGATGCAAAATACACATAAAGTTAGGCAAATTTGTATTGAAATACATATACAAAACTCATAAAATAATGTAAATTTGTATGAAAATATATAAACAAATACATATAAAATAACGTAAATTTGGATAAAATATATACAAAATATACATTAAATATTTTAAATATGTATAAAAATATATTATATTATATATATTTTTATTAATATTTGAGTTATTTATGTGTATTTTGTATATGTTTTCTCATAGAAATTTACATTATTTTATTGGTATTTTGTCTATTTATTTTGATACGAATTACATGATTATTTGTGTATTTTGTACATTTTTTTATACGTATTTACATTATTTAATGTGTATTTTGTTTATATATTTTTATACAAATTTACGTTATTATATGTGTATTTGTATGAGTATTTTTATACAAATTTACATAATTTTATGTATTTTGTATGTATATTTCAATTCAAATTTAGATTATTTTATGTGTATTTTGTATATCTATTTATTTTAATACAAAATCAAATATTTTATGTTTTTTCGTATATATATTTTTATAAAAAATGCGTTATTTTATGGTATTTTGCATCTTAATTTTCATACAAATTTACATTATTTTATCAATATTTTCTGTATTTATTTTGATACGATTCTACATTATTTTATTTGTGTTTTGTATATATTTTTTTATACATATTTACATTATTTAATGTGTTTTTTGTATATATATTTGATACAAATTTACGTTATTTTAAGTCTATATGTTTATATATTTTCATTCAAATTTACTTTATTTTATGTGTATTTTGTATATGTATTTCAATACAAATTTACCTAATTTTATATGTTTTTTGTATATTTATTTTCATACAAGTTTAAATTATTTTTGTGTATTTTTGTTTATAGTTTTATACAAATTTAGGTTATTTTATGTGTATTTTGTATATCTATTTTCATACAAATACACATTCTTTTCATGATATTTTGTTTATTTATTTTGACACGAATTAACATTATTTAATGTGTATTTTGCATATATATATATATTTTTATACGTATTTAAATTATTTCAAGTGTATTTTGTATATATATTTCTATAGAAATCTGCATTATTATATGTGTATTCGTATATATATTTTGAAACAAATTTACATTGTTTTATGTGTATTTTGCATATTTTTTCAATACAAATTTACCTTATTGTATGTGCATTTTGTATATTAATTTTAATACAAATTTGATTAATCTATGTGTTTTTTGTATATGTATTCTTATAAAAATATGCTTTATTTTATCGGTATTTTGCATCTTTATTTACATACAAATTTTCATTATTTTATTGATATTCTGTGTATTTATTTGGATATGATTTTACATTATTCTATGTGTATTTTGTATATATATTTTATATAAAATGTATTTGTTTTCATTTCATACAAATCTACATTATTTTATGTGTTTTTTGTACATGTATTTAAATACAAATTTAACTAGTTATATGTGTATTTTGTATATCTATTTTGTATGAATATTTTCATAGAAATTTACTCTATTTTATGAGTATTCGTATATATATTTTTATACAAATTTACATTATTAATGTGTATTTTGCATATCTATTTCAATACAAATTTACTTTATTGTACGTGCATTTTGTATATTTATTTTAATACAAATTTAATTATTTTATATGTATTTTTGTATATATATTTTTATGCAAATATGCGTTATTATATGGATATTTTGCATCTTTATTTTCATTCAAAATTACATAATTTTATTGATATTCTGTGTATTTATTTTGATACGATTTTACATTATTCTATGTATATTTTGTATATCTATTTTATACAAATGTACGTTATTTTATGTGAATTTGTTTTCATTTCATACAAATTTACATTATTTTATGTGTATTTTGTACATGTATTTAAATACAAATTTAACTAATTATATGTGTATTTTGTATATCTATTTTCATACAAATTGAAATTTATTTTTTTGTTTTTTTGTACATATTTTTATTCAAATTTTCGTAATTTTATGTGTATTTTGTATATTTATTTTCCTCCAAATATACGTTCTTTTATCGGAATTTTGTTTATCTATTTTGGTACGAATTTTATTTTTTTAGGTGTATTTGATATATATATTTTTATACTTATTTACATAATTTTATATGTATTTTGAATATATATTATCATAGAAATTTACTCTATATGTTTATACAAAACACAAAATAATTTAAATTTGTATGAAAATACATATACAAATACACATAAAATTAGGTAAATTTGTATTTAAATACATATACAAAATACACTTAAAATAATGTAAATTTGAATAAAATTATATAAACAAATACACTTAAAATAACGTTAATTTGTATAAAATATATATAAAAAATACACATTAAATAATGAAAATATTTTTAAAAAAATATATACAAAACACAAATAGTATAATATAAAATCGTATCAAAGTATATACACAGAATATTAATAAAATAATGTACATTTGTATGAAAATTAAGATGCAAAATACCTATAAAATAACGCATTTTTTTTTTAAATTATATATACCAAAATACACATAAAATATTTGAATTTCTATTAAAATAAATATACAAAATGCAAATACAATAAGGTAAATTTGTATTGAAATAGATATGCAAAATACATATAAAACAATGTAAATTTATTTCAAAATATATATATGAATACACATAAAATAACGTAGATTTCTATAAATATATATACAAAATACAAATAAAATTAAGTAAATACGAATCAAAAATGTATACAAAAAACACATAAAATAATGTAAATTCGTAAAAAATTAAATACACAAAATTCCAATAAAAGAATGTATATTTGTAGGAAAATATATATACAAAAAACAAATAAAATAACTAAAATTTGTATGAAAATATATACAAAAATACACAAAAATAATTTAAATTTGTTTGAAAATAGATGCAAAATACACATAAAGTTAGGCAAATTTGTATTGAAATACATATACAAAACTCACATAAAATAATGTAAATTTGTATGAAAATATATAAATAATACATATAAAATAACGTAAATTTGATAAATATATATACAAAATATACATTAAATATTTTAAATATGTATAAAAATATATTATATTATATATATTTTTATTAATATTTGAGTTATTTATGTGTATTTTGTATATGTTTTCTCATTGAAATTTACATTATTTTATTGGTATTTTGTCTATTTATTTTGATACGAATTACATGATTATTTGTGTATTTTGTACATTTTTTTATACGTATTTACATTATTTAATGTGTATTTTGTTTATATATTTTTATACAAATTTACGTTATTATATGTGTATTTGTATGAGTATTTTTATACAAATTTACATAATTTTATGTATTTTGTATGTATATTTCAATTCAAATTTAGATTATTTTATGTGTATTTTGTATATCTATTTATTTTAATACAAAATCAAATATTTTATGTTTTTTCGTATATATATTTTATAAAAATGCGTTATTTTATGGTATTTTGCATCTTAATTTTCATACAATTTACATTATTTTATCAATATTTTCTGTATTTATTTTGATACGATTCTACATTATTTTATTTGTGTTTTGTATATATTTTTTTTATACATATTTACATTATTTAATGTGTTTTTTGTATATATATTTGATACAAATTTACGTTATTTTAAGTCTATATGTTTATATATTTTCATTCAAATTTACTTTATTTTATGTGTATTTTGTATATGTATTTCAATACAAATTTACCTAATTTTATATGTTTTTTGTATATTTATTTTCATACAAGTTTAAATTATTTTTGTGTATTTTTGTTTATAGTTTTATACAAATTTAGGTTATTTTATGTGTATTTTGTATATCTATTTTCATACAAATACACATTCTTTTCATGATATTTTGTTTATTTATTTTGACACGAATTAACATTATTTAATGTGTATTTTGTATATATATTTTTATACGTATTTACATTATTTCAAGTGTATTTTGTATATATATTTCTATAGAAATCTGCATTATTTTATGTGTATTCGTATATATATTTTGAAACAAATTTACATTGTTTTATGTGCATTTTGCATATTTTTCAATACAAATTTACCTTATTGTATGTGCATTTTGAATATTAATTTTAATACAAATTTGATTAATCTATGTGTTTTTTGTATATGTATTCTTATAAAAATATGCTTTATTTTATCGGTATTTTGCATCTTTATTTACATACAAATTTTCATTATTTTATTGATATTCTGTGTATTTATTTGGATATGATTTTACATTATTCTATGTGTATTTTGTATATATATTTTATATAAAATGTATTTGTTTTCATTTCATACAAATCTATATTATTTTATGTGTTTTTTGTACATGTATTTAAATACAAATTTAACTAGTTATATGTGTATTTTGTATATCTATTTTGTATGAATATTTTCATAGAAATTTACTCTATTTTATGAGTATTCGTATATATATTTTTATACAAATTTACATTATTAATGTGTATTTTGCATATCTATTTCAATACAAATTTACTTTATTGTACGTGCATTTTGTATATTTATTTTAATACAAATTTAATTATTTATATGTATTTTGTATATATATTTTATGAAAATATGCGTTATTATATGGATATTTTGCATCTTTATTTTCATACAAAATTACATAATTTTATTGATATTCTGTGTATTTATTTTGATACGATTTTACATTATTCTATGTATATTTTGTATATCTATTTTATACAAATGTACGTTATTTTATGTGAATTTGTTTTCATTTCATACAAATTTACATTATTTTATGTGTATTTTGTACATGTATTTAAATACAAATTTAACTAATTATATGTGTATTTTGTATATCTATTTTCATACAAATTGAAATTTATTTTTTTGTTTTTTTGTACATATTTTTATTCAAATTTTCGTAATTTTATGTGTATTTTGTATATTTATTTTCCTCCAAATATACGTTCTTTTATCGGAATTTTGTTTATCTATTTTGATACGAATTTTATTTTTTTAGGTGTATTTGATATATATATTTTTATACTTATTTACATAATTTTATATGTATTTTGAATATATATTATCATAGAAATTTACTCTATATGTTTATACAAAAAAACACAAAAATAATTTAAATTTGTATGAAAATACATATACAAAATACACATAAAATTAGGTAAATTTGTATTTAAATACATATACAAAATACACTTAAAATAATGTAAATTTGAATGAAATTATATAAACAAATATTCTTAAAATAACGTTAATTTGTATAAAATATATATAAAAAATACACATTAAATAATGAAAATATTTTTAAAAAAATATATACAAAACACAAATAGTATAATATAAAATCGTATCAAAGTATATACACAGAATATTAATAAAATAATGTACATTTGTATGAAAACTAAGATGCAAAATACCTATAAAATAACGCATTTTTTTATAAAATTATATATACCAAAATACACATAAAATATTTGAATTTCTATTAAAATAAATATAAAAAATGCAAATACAATAAGGTAAATTTGTATTAAAATAGATATGCAAAATACATATAAAACAATGTAAATTTATTTCAAAATATATATATGAATACACATAAAATAACGTAGATTTCTATAAATATATATATATACAAAATACAAATAAAATTAAGTAAATACGAATCAAAAATGTATACAAAATACACATAAAATAATGTAAATTCGTAAAAAATTAAATACACAAAATTCCAATGAAAGAATGTATATTTGTAGGAAAATATGTATACAAAAAACAAATAAAATAACTAAAATTTGTATGAAAATATATACAAAAATACACAAAAATAATTTAAATTTGTTTGAAAATAGATGCAAAATACACATAAAGTTAGGCAAATTTGTATTGAAATACATATACAAAACTCACATAAAATAATGTAAATTTGTATGAAAATATATAAACAAATACATATAAAATAACGTAAATTTGGATAAAATATATATACAAAATATACATTAAATATTTTAAATATGTATAAAAATATATTATATTATATATATTTTTATTAATATTTGAGTTATTTATGTGTATTTTGTATATGTTTTCTCATTGAAATTTACATTATTTTATTGGTATTTTGTCTATTTATTTTGATACGAATTACATGATTATTTGTGTATTTTGTACATTTTTTTATACGTATTTACATTATTTAATGTGTATTTTGTTTATATATTTTTATACAAATTTACGTTATTATATGTGTATTTGTATGAGTATTTTTATACAAATTTACATAATTTTATGTATTTTGTATGTATATTTCAATTCAAATTTAGATTATTTTATGTGTATTTTGTATATCTATTTATTTTAATACAAAATCAAATATTTTATGTTTTTTCGTATATATATTTTTATAAAAAATGCGTTATTTTATGGTATTTTGCATCTTAATTTTCATACAAATTTACATTATTTTATCAATATTTTCTGTATTTATTTTGATACGATTCTACATTATTTTATTTGTGTTTTGTATATATTTTTTTTATACATATTTACATTATTTAATGTGTTTTTTGTATATATATTTGATACAAATTTACGTTATTTTAAGTCTATATGTTTATGTATTTTCATTCAAATTTACTTTATTTTATGTGTATTTTGTATATGTATTTCAATACAAATTTACCTAATTTTATATGTTTTTTGTATATTTATTTTCATACAAGTTTAAATTATTTTTGTGTATTTTTGTTTATAGTTTTATACAAATTTAGGTTATTTTATGTGCATTTTGTATATCTATTTTCATACAAATACACATTCTTTTCATGATATTTTGTTTATTTATTTTGACACGAATTAACATTATTTAATGTGTATTTTGTATATATATATTTTTATACGTATTTACATTATTTCAAGTGTATTTTGTATATATATTTCTATAGAAATCTGCATTATTTTATGTGTATTCGTATATATATTTTGAAACAAATTTACATTGTTTTATGTGTATTTTGCATATTTTTTCAATACAAATTTATCTTATTGTATGTGCATTTTGTATATTAATTTTAATACAAATTTGATTAATCTATGTGTTTTTTGTATATGTATTCTTATAAAAATATGCTTTATTTTATCGGTATTTTGCATCTTTATTTACATACAAATTTTCATTATTTTATTGATATTCTGTGTATTTATTTGGATATGATTTTACATTATTCTATGTGTATTTTGTATATATATTTTATATAAAATGTATTTGTTTTCATTTCATACAAATCTACATTATTTTATGTGTTTTTTGTACATGTATTTAAATACAAATTTAACTAGTTATATGTGTATTTTGTATATCTATTTTGTATGAATATTTTCATAGAAATTTACTCTATTTTATGAGTATTCGTATATATATTTTCATACAAATTTACATTATTAATGTGTATTTTGCATATCTATTTCAATACAAATTTACTTTATTGTACGTGCATTTTGTATATTTATTTTAATACAAATTTAATTATTTATATGTATTTTTGTATATATATTTTTATGCAAATATGCGTTATTATATGGATATTTTGCATCTTTATTTTCATACAAAATTACATAATTTTATTGATATTCTGTGTATTTATTTTGATACGATTTTACATTATTCTATGTATATTTTGTATATCTATTTTATACAAATGTACGTTATTTTATGTGAATTTGTTTTCATTTCATACAAATTTACATTATTTTATGTGTATTTTGTACATGTATTTAAATACAAATTTAACTAATTATATGTGTATTTTGTATATCTATTTTCATACAAATTGAAATTTATTTTTTTGTTTTTTTGTACATATTTTTATTCAAATTTTCGTAATTTTATGTGTATTTTGTATATTTATTTTCCTCCAAATATACGTTCTTTTATCGGAATTTTGTTTATCTATTTTGATATGAATTTTATTTTTTTAGGTGTATTTGATATATATATTTTTATACTTATTTACATAATTTTATATGTATTTTGAATATATATTATCATAGAAATTTACTCTATATGTTTATACAAAAAAAAACAGAAATAATCTAAATTTGTATGAAAATACATACAAAATACACATACAATTATGTAAATTTGTATGAAAATAAATATAAAAAATACACTTAAAATAATGTAAATTTGAATGAAATTATATAAACAAATACACTTAAAATAACGTTAATTTGTATAAAATATATATAAAAAATACACATTAAATAATGAAAATATTTTTAAAAAAATATATACAAAACACAAATAGTATAATATAAAATCGTATCAAAGTATATACACAGAATATTAATAAAATAATGTACATTTGTATGAAAACTAAGATGCAAAATACCTATAAAATAACGCATTTTTTTATAAAATTATATATACCAAAATACACATAAAATATTTGAATTTCTATTAAAATAAATATAAAAAATGCAAATACAATAAGGTAAATTTGTATTGAAATAGATATGCAAAATACATATAAAACAATGTAAATTTATTTCAAAATATATATATGAATACACATAAAATAACGTAGATTTCTATAAATATATATATACAAAATACAAATAAAATTAAGTAAATACGAATCAAAAATGTATACAAAATACACATAAAATAATGTAAATTCGTAAAAAATTAAATACACAAAATTCCAATAAAAGAATGTATATTTGTAGGAAAATATATATACAAAAAACAAATAAAATAACTAAAATTTGTATGAAAATATATACAAAAATACACAAAAATAATTTAAATTTGTTTGAAAATAGATGCAAAATACACATAAAGTTAGGCAAATTTGTATTGAAATACATATACAAAACTCACATAAAATAATGTAAATTTGTATGAAAATATATAAACAAATACATATAAAATAACGTAAATTTGATAAAATATATATACAAAATATACATTAAATATTTTAAATATGTATAAAAATATATTATATTATATATATTTTTATTAATATTTGAGTTATTTATGTGTATTTTGTATATGTTTTTTCATAGAAATTTACATTATTTTATTGGTATTTTGTCTATTTATTTTGATACGAATTACATGATTATTTGTGTATTTTGTACATTTTTTTATACGTATTTACATTATTTAATGTGTATTTTGTTTATATTTTTATACAAATTTACGTTATTATATGTGTATTTGTATGAGTATTTTTATACAAATTTACATAATTTTATGTATTTTGTATGTATATTTCAATTCAAATTTAGATTATTTTATGTGTATTTTGTATATCTATTTATTTTAATACAAAATCAAATATTTTATGTTTTTTCGTATATATATTTTTATAAAAAATGCGTTATTTTATGGTATTTTGCATCTTAATTTTCATACAAATTTACATTATTTTATCAATATTTTCTGTATTTATTTTGATACGATTCTACATTATTTTATTTGTGTTTTGTATATATTTTTTTATACATATTTACATTATTTAATGTGTTTTTTGTATATATATTTGATACAAATTTACGTTATTTTAAGTCTATATGTTTATGTATTTTCATTCAAATTTACTTTATCTTATGTGTATTTTGTATATGTATTTCAATACAAATTTACCTAATTTTATATGTTTTTTGTATATTTATTTTCATACAAGTTTAAATTATTTTTGTGTATTTTTGTTTATAGTTTTATACAAATATAGGTTATTTTATGTGTATTTTGTATATCTATTTTCATACAAATACACATTCTTTTCATGATATTTTGTTTATTTATTTTGACACGAATTAATATTATTTAATGTGTATTTTAAATATATATATTTTTATACGTATTTACATTATTTCAAGTGTATTTTGTATATATATTTCTATAGAAATCTGCATTATTTTATGTGTATTCGTATATATATTTTGAAACAAATTTACATTGTTTTATGTGTATTTTGCATATTTTTTCAATACAAATTTACCTTATTGTATGTGCATTTTGTACATTAATTTTAATACAAATTTGATTAATCTATGTGTTTTTTGTATATGTATTCTTATAAAAATATGCTTTATTTCATCGGTATTTTGCATCTTTATTTACATACAAATTTTCATTATTTTATTGATATTCTGTGTATTTATTTGGATATGATTTTACATTATTCTATGTGTATTTTGTATATATATTTTATATAAAATGTATATGTTTTCATTTCATACAAATCTACATTATTTTGTGTTTTTTGTACATGTATTAAAATACAAATTTAACTAGTTATATGTGTATTTTGTATATCTATTTTGTATGAATATTTTCATAGAAATTTACTCTATTTTATGAGTATTCGTATATATATTTTGATACAAATTTACATTATTAATGTGTATTTTGCATATCTATTTCAATACAAATTTACTTTATTGTACGTGCATTTTGTATATTTATTTTAATACAAATTTAATTATTTATATGTATTTTTGTATATATATTTTTATGCAAATATGCGTTATTATATGGATATTTTGCATCTTTATTTTCATACAAATTTACATTATTTTATTGATATTCTCTTTATTTATTTTGATACGATTTAACATTATTCTATGTGTTTTTTGTATATATTTTTTTTATACATATTTACATTATTTAATGTTCATTTTGTATATATATTTAATCCAAATTTACATTATTTTATGTGTAATTGTTTATATATTTTCATACATATTTACATTATTTTATGTGTTTTTTGTATATTTATTTTTCTACGTATTTAAATTATTTTATGTGTATTTTGTATATACATTTTCATAAAAAAATTACGTTATTTTATTGTGTGTATAAGTATATATTTTGATAAATTTTTTTATACAAATTCATGTTATTTAATGTGTATTTGTATATATATTTTCATACAAATTTATATTATTTTATGTGTATTTTTTCATATATTTCATTACAAATTTACCTTATTTTATGTTTATTTTGTATATTTATTTCATTCAATTTTAAATTATTTTATGTGTATATTTGTATTTGCATTTAGGTTATTTTATGTGTATTTTGTATATATATTTTCATCCAAAATTACATAATTTTTTTGGTATTTCTTAATTTAATTCGATACGAATTTAGATTATTTCATAGGCATTTTGTATACATATTTTTATACTCATTTACATTATCTAATGTGTGTTTTGTATATATATTTTTATGCAAATTTATTTAATGTTCATTTTTGTACACATATTTTTATAGAAATTTGCGTTATTTTATGTATATAGTTTTATATAAATTTACGTTATTTTATGTGCATTTTGTATATTTATATTTATACAAATACACATTCTTTTATTGGTATATTGTTTATTTACATTTATACGAATTTACATTATTTTATGTGTATTTTGTATACATTTTTTATACGTATTTACTTAATTTTATGTGTATTTTGTATATGTATTTTTATAGAAATCTACGTTATTTTATGTGTATTCGTTTATATATTTTGAAACAAATTTACATTATTTTATATGTATTTTGCATATCTATTTCAATACAAATTTACCTTATTGTATGTACATTTTGTATATTTATTTTAATACAAGTTCAAATATTTTATGTGTATTTTGGTATCAATAATTTTATAAAAAATGCGTTATTTTATAGGTATTTTGCATCTTAATTTTCATTCTATATGTACTTTGTATATATTTTTATACGCTTTTACATTATTTAATATTTATTTTGAATATATATTTTTATACAAATTCATGGTATTTTATGTGTATTTGTATATATATTTTCATATAAATTTACATTATTTTATGTGTATTTTGTACATATATTTTATTACAAATCTACCTTATTTTATGTTTATTTTGTATGTGTATTTAGTATATTTATATTTATCCAAATACACATTCTTTTATTGGTATTTTGTTTATTTATTTTAATTCGAAGTTACATTATTTTATGTGTATTTTGTATACATTTTTTTATACGTATTTACTTAATTTTATGTCTATTTTGTATATATATTTTTATAGAAATCTACGTTTTTTTATTTGTATTCGTATATATATTTTGAAACAAATTTACATTGTTTTATATGTATTTTTGAATATCTCTTTCAATACAAATTTACCTTACTGTATATGCATTTTGTATATTTATTTCAATACAAATTTAAATATTTTATGTGTATTTTGGTATATATATTTTTATAAAAAATGCGATAATTTTTGGGAATTTTGCATCTTTATTTTCATACAAATTTACATTATTTTATTGATATTCTGTGTATTTATTTTGATACGATTTTACATTATTCTATTTGTTTTTTGTATATATTTTTTTATACACATTTACATTATTTAATGTGTATCTTGCATATATATTTTATACAAATTTACGTTATTTTAAGTGTATTTGTTTATATATTTTCATTCAAATTTACATTATTTGATGTGTATTTTGTATATGTATTTCAATACAAATTTACCTAATTTTATGTGTATTTTGTATATTTCTTTTCAAACAAATTTAAATTATTTTTGTGTATTTTTGTATATAGTTTTATACAAATTTAGGTTATTTTATGTACGGATTTACATTATTTAGTGTGTGTTTTGTATATATATTTTTATGCAAATTTACTTTATTTTATGTGCATTTTTGTACATATATTTTTATAGAAATTTGCGTTATTTGTATATGTTTTCTCATACAAATTTACATTATTTTATTGCTATTTTGTTTATTTATTTTGATACGAATTACATGATTATATGTGTATTTTGTACATATTTTTTATACGTATTTACATTACTTAATGTGTATTTTGTTTATATATTTTTAAACAAATCTACGTTATTATATGTATTTGTATAAATATTTTGATACAGATTTACATTATTTTATGTATTTTGTATGTACATTTTAAACCAAATTTAGCTTATTTTAGCTGTATTTTGTATATATATTTTCATACAAAAATAAATTACTTCTGTGTTTTTGTGTATATAGTTTTATACAAATTTACGATATTTTATGTGTATTTTGTATATTTATATTTATACAAATGCACATTCTTTTACTGGTATTTTGTTTATTTATTTTGATACGATTTTTATGTACATTTTGTATTCATTTTTTATACGTATTTACTACATTTTATGTGTATTTTGTATATATTTTTATAGAAATCAACGTTATTTTATGTGTATTCGTATAAATATTTTGAAACAAATTTACATTTTTTTGTATGTATTTTGCATATCTATTTCAATACAAATTTACCTTACAGTATGTGCATTTTTTATATTTATTTTAATACAAATTTTAATATTTTATGTGTATTTTGGTATATATATTTTTATAAAAAATACGTTATTTTATGGCTATTTTGCATCTTTATTTTCATACAAATTTACATTATTTTATTAATATTCTGTGTATTTATTATGATACGATTTTACATTATTCTATTTGTGTTTTGTATATATTTTTTTACACATATTTACATTATTTAATTAGTATTTTGTATATATATTTGATACAAATTTACGTTATTTTAAGTGTATATGTTTATATATTTTCATTCAAACTTCCATTATTTTACGTGTATTTTGTATTTGTATTTCAATACAAATTTACCTAATTTTATGTGTATTTTGTATATTTATTTTCATACAAATTTAAATTATTTTTGTGTATTTTTGTATATAGTTTTATACAAACTTAGGTTATTTTATGAGTATTTTGTATATCTATTTTCATACAAATACACATTCTTTAATTGATATTTTGTTTATCTATTTTGACGAGAATTTAAATTATTTAATGTGTATTTTGTATATATATTTTTATACGTATTTACATCATTTCATGTGTATTTTGTATATATATTTCTATAGAAATCTACTTTATATTATGTGTATTCGTATATAGATTTTTAAACAAATTTACACTTTTATGTGTATTTTGCATATTTTTTCAATACAAATTTACCTTATTGTATATGCATTTTGTATATTAATTTTAACACAAATTTAATTATTCTATGTGTATTTTTGTATATGTATTTTTATAAAAATATGCTTTATTTTATGGGTATTTTGCATCTTTATTTTCATACAAATTTACGTTATTTTATTGATATTCTGCTCATTCATTTTGATACGATTTGACATTATTCTATGTATATTTTGTATATATTTTTCATACAAATTTACGTTATATTATGTGTATTTGTTTATATATTTTGACACAAATTTACAATATTTTATGGATATTTTGCATATATATTTCAAAAGAAATTTACCTAGTTTAATGTGTATTTTGAATATCTATTTTCATACAAACTCAAATTATTTTTATGTATTTTTGTATATATTTCAATACAAATTTTAGTTATGTTATGTGTATTTTGTAAATCTATTTTCATTCAAATATATAGTATTTTATGGGTATTTTGTTGATTTATATTGATACGAATTTACATTATTTTATATGTACTTTTTATATATATTTTTATACGCATTTACATTATTTAATATTTATTTTGAATATATAATTTTATAGAAATTCATGGTATTTTATGTGTATTTGTATATATATTTTCATATAAATTTACATTATTTTATGTGTATTTTGTACATATATTTAATTACAAATTTACCTTATTTTATGTTTATTTTGTATGTGTATTTTGTACATTTATATTTATACAAATACACATTCTTTTATTGGTATTTTGTTTATTTATTTTGTTTCCAATTTATATTATTTTATGTGTATTTTGTTTACATTTTTTTTATACGTATTTACCTAATTTTATGTGTATTTTGTATATATATTTTTATATAAATCTACGTTAATTTATGTGTATTCGTATATATATTTTGAAATAAATTTACATTGTTTTATATGTATTTTTGCATATCTCTTTCAATAGAAGTTTACCTTATTGTATGTGCATTTTGTATATTTATTTCAATACAAATTTAAATATTTTATGTCTATTTTGGTATATATATTTTTATAAGAAATGCGCTATTTTATGGAAATTTTGCATCTTTATTTTCATACAAATTTACATTATTTTATTAATATTCGGTGTATTTATTTTGATACGATTTTACATTATTCTATTTGTTTTTTGTATATATTTTTTTATACATATTTACATTATTTAATGTGTATCATGCATATATATTTCATACAAATTTATTATTTATTATTTATTTTCATACAAATACACATTCTTTTCATGATATTTTGTTTATTTATTTTGACACGAATTTACATTACTTAATATGTATTTTATATATATATATATTTTTATACGTATTTACATAATTTCATGTGTATTTTGTATATATATTTCTATAGAAATCTACGTTATTTTATGTGTATTCGTATATATATTTTGAAACAAATTTACACTGTTTTATTTGTATTTTGCGTTTTTTTTTTCAATACAAATTTACCTTATTGTATGTGTGCATTTTGTATATTAATTTTAATACAAATTCAATTATTCTGTGTGTATTTTTGTATATGTATTTAAAGAAAAAATATGCTTTATCTTATGGGTATTTTGCATCTTTATTTTCATACAAATTTAAATTATTTTATTGATATTCTGTGTACTTATTTTGATACGATTTTACATTATTCTATGTATAACAAAAATAAATACAGAATACAAAAAAATAGATATGCAAAATACATATAAACAATGTAAATTTGTTTCAAAATATATATACGAATACACATGAAATAAGGTAGATTTCTATAAAAATATATATACAAAATACACATAAAACTAAGTAAATACGTATAAAAAATGTATACAAAATACACAAAATAATGTAAATTAGTATCAAAATAAATAAACAAAATACCAATAAAAGAAGTTGTATTTGTATAAATATATATATACAAAATACACATTAAATAATATAAATTTGTTTAAAACTATACAAAATGATGTAAATACGTATAAAAATATATATACAAAATACACATTGAATAATGTAAATTCGCGTCAAAATAAATAAACAAAATATCAATAAAAGAATATGTATTTGTATGAAAATAGATATACAAAATACACATAAAATAACCTAAATTTGTATCAAACTATATACAAAAATACACAAAAATATTTTAAATTTGTATGAAAATAAATATACAAAAAACACATCAAATTAGGTAAATTTGTATTAAAATACATACACAAAATACACATAAAATAATGTAAATTTGAATGAAAATACATAAACAAATACACTTAAAATAACGTAAATTTGTATAAAAAAATATGTACAAAACACAAATAGAATAATGTAAAATCGTATCAAAATAAATACACAGAATATTAATGAAATAATGTAAATTTGTATGAAAATAAGGAAGCAAAATACCCATAAAATAACGCATTTTTTTTATTTATAAAAATATATATACCAAAATACACATCAAAAAATTAAATTTGTATTAAAATAAATATACAAAAAACACATACAATAAGGTAAATTTGTTTTGAAATAGATATGCAAAACACATATAAAACAATGTTAATTTGTTTCAAAATATATATACGAATACACATAAAATAACGTAGATTTCTATAAAAATATATATACAAAATACACATTAAATGAAGTAAATACGTATAAAAAAATGTATAAAATACATAAAATAATGTAAATTCGTATCAAAATAAATAAACAAAATACCAATAAAAGAATGTGTATTTGGATAAATATAAATATACAAAATACACATAAAATAACGTAAATTTATACAAAACTATATACAAAAATACACAGAAGTATTTTAATTTGTATGAAAATAGATATACAAAATAAGGTAAATTCGTTTCAAATTCAATAAACAAAATTCAGATAAAAGAACGTATATTTGTAGAAAAAGTAAATATACAAAATACACATAAAATAACGAAAATTTGTATGAAAATATATAAAAAAATAAACAAAAATAATTTCAATTTGTATGAAAATAAATATACAAAATACTCATGTATTTTGTATATCTATTTTCACACAAATTTAATTACTTTTGTGTATTTTTGCATATAGTTTTATATATATTTACGTTATTTTATTTGTATTTTGTATATTTATATTTATACAATACACATTCTTTTATTAGTATTTTGTTTATTTAATTTGATACGAGTATACATTATTTTATCTGTATTTTGTATACCTTTTTTATACGTATTTACTTCATTTTATTTATTTTCATAGAAATCTACGTTATTTTATGTGTATTCGTATATATTTTTTGAAAAAAATTTACATGGTTTTATATGTATTTTGCATATCTATTTCAATACAAATTTACCTTATTGTATGTGCATTTTGTATATTTATTTTAATACAAATGCAAATATTTTATGTGTGTCTTGGTATAAATATTTTTATAAAAAATGCGTTATTTTATGGGTATTTTCCATCTTAATTTTCATTCAAATTTACATTATTTTATTAATATTCTGTGTATTTATTTTGATACGATTTTATATTATTCTGTTTGTGTTTTGTATATATTTTTTTATACATATTTACATTATTTAATGTGTATTTTTTATATATATTTTATACAAATTTACGTTATTTTAAGTGTATTTGTTTATATATTTTCATTCAAATTTACATTATTTTATGTGTATTTTGTAAATGTATTTCAATACAAATTTACCTAATTTTATGTGTATTTTGTATATTTATTTTCATACAATTTAAAATTATTTTTGTGTATTTTTGTATAAAGTTTTATACAAATTTAGGATATTTTAAGTGTATGTTGTATATCTATTTTCATACAAATACACATTCTTTTATTGATATTTTGTTTATTTATTTTGACGCGAATTTACATTATTTAATGTGTATTTTATATATATATTTTTATACGTGTTTACATCATTTGATGTGTATTTTGTATATATATTTCTATAGAAATCTACGTTGATTTATGAGTATTCGTATATAGATTTTGAAATAAATTTACAGTTTTATGTGCATTTTGCATATTTTTTCAATACAAATTTACCTTATTGTATATGCATTTTGTATATTAATTTTAATACAAATTTAATTATGGTATGTGTATTTTTGTATATGTATTTTTATAAAAATATGCTTTATTTTATGGGTATTTTGCATTTTTATTTTCATACAAATTTACATTATTTTATTTATATTCTGTTTATTTTTTTTAAACAATTTTACATTATTCTATGTGTATTTTGTATATCTATTTTTATACGTATTTACTTAATTTTATGTGTATTTTGTATATATATTTTTATAGAAATCTACGTTATTTTATGTGTATTCGTATATATATTTTGAAACAAATTTACATTGTTTTATATGTATTTTTGCATATCTCTTTCAATACAAGTTTACCTTATTGTATGTGCATTTTGTATATTTATTTCAATACAAATTAAAATATTTTATGTGTATTTTGGTATATATATTTTTATAAGAAATGCGCTATTTGATGGGAATTTTGCATCTTTATTTTCATACAAATTTACATTATTTTATTAATATTCGGTGTATTTATTTTGATACGATTTCACATTATTCTATTTGTTTTTTGTATATATTTTTTTATACATATTTACATTATTTAATGTGTATCTTGCATATATATTTCATACAAATTTATTATCTATTATTTATTTTCATACAAATACACATTCTTTTCATGATATTTTGTTTATTTATTTTGACACGAATTTACCTAGATATGTATTTTATATATATATTTTTATACGTATTTACATAATTTCATGTGTATTTTGTATATATATTTCTATAGAAATCTACGTTATTTTATGTGTATTCGAATATATATTTTGAAACAAATTTACTTTGTTTTATATGTATTTTTGAATATCTCTTTCAATACATATTTACCTTACTGTATATGCATTTTGTATATTTATTTCAATGCAAATTTAAATATTTTATGTGAATTTTGTATATATATTTTTATAGAAATCTACTTTTTTTTATTTGTATTCGTATATATATTTTGAAACAAATTTACATTGTTTTATATGTATTTTTGCATATCTCTTTCAATACAAATTTACCTTATTGTATGTGCATTTTGTATATTTATTTGAATGCAAATTTAAATATTTTATGTGTATTTTGGTATATATATTTTTATAAAAAATGCGCTATTTTATGGGAATTTTGCATCTTTCTTTTCATAGAAATTTACATTATTTTATTGATATTCTGTGTGTTTATATTGATAGGATTTTACATTATTCTATTTCTTTTTTGTATATATTTTTTTATACACATTTACATTATTTAATGTGTATCATGCATATATATTTTATACAAATTTACGTTATTTTACGTGTATTTGCTTATATATTTTCATTCAAATTTACATTATTCTATGTGTATTTTGTATATGTATTTCAATACAAATTTACCTAATTTTATGTGTATTTTGAATATTTCTTTTCATACAAATTTTAAATATTTTTGTGTATTTTTGTATATAGTTTTATACAAATTTAGGTTATTTTATGTACGCATTTACATTATTTAATGTGTGTTTTGTATATATATTTTTATGCAAATTTACTTTATTTTATGTGCATTTTTGTACATATATTTTTTTAGAAATTTGCGTTAATTTATGTGTATTTGTATATGTTCTCTCATACAATTTACATTATTTTATTGCTATTTTGTTTATTTATTTTGATACGAATGAAAATAGATATACAAAATATACATAAAATAAACTAAATTTGTATTGAAATATATATACAAAATACATAAAATAATGTAAATTTGTATAAAAATATTTTAACAGATGCGCATAAAATAACGTAAATTTGTTTTCTAATATATACAAAATACACATTAAATAATGTAAATATGTATAAAAAAATATATACAAAACACAAATAAAATAATGTAAAATCGTACCAAAATAAATACACAGAATATTATTAAAACAATGTAAAATAAATAAAGATTTCTATAAAAATATATATACAAAATACACATAAAATGAAGTAAATACGTATAAAAAAATGTATACAAAATACATATAAAATAATGTAAATTCGTATCAAAATAAATAAACAAAATACCAATAAAAGAATGTGTATTTGTATAAATATAAATATACAAAATACACATAAAATACCGTAAATTTATATAAAACTATATACAAAAATACACAGAAGTAATTAAATTTGTATGAAAATATTTACAAAATACACACAAAATAAGGTAAATTTGAATTAAAATATATATACAAAATACGTGAAATAAAGTAAATTTGTATCAAAATATTTATACAAATACACATATAATAACGTAAATTTGTATGAAAATATATAAACAAAATACACATTAAATAATGTAAATTCGTATAAAAAAATATGTACAAAATACACATATAATCATGTAATTCGTATCAAAATGAATAAACAAAATACCAATAAAATAATATAAATTTGTATAAGTAAACGTGTATGTTGCATATTTTTTTAATACAAGTTTACCTTATTATATACATATATTGTATATTAATTTTAATACAAATTTAATTATTCGATGTGTATTTTTGTATCTGTATTTTTATAAACATATGCTTTATTTTTTGGGTATTTTGCATCTTTATTTTCATACAAATTTATATTATTTTATTGATATTCTGCTCATTCATTTTGATACGAATTGACATTATTCTATGTGTATTTTGTATATATTTTTCATACAAATTTACGTTATTTTATGTGTATTTGTTTATATATTTTGACACAAATTTACAATATTTTATGGGTATTTTGTATATACATTTCAAAAGAAATTTACCTAGTTTTATGTGTATTTTGTATATCTATTTTCATACAAACTCAAATTATTTCTATGTATTTTTGTATATATTTTAATACAAATTTTAGTTATGTTATGTGTATTTTGTAAATTTATTTTCATTCAAATATATATTATTTTATTGGTGTTTTGTTGATTTATATTGATACGAATTTACATTATTTTATATGTACTTTGTATATATATTTTTATACGCTTTTACTTTATTTAATATTTATTTTGAATATATATTTTTATACAAATTCATGGTATTTTATGTGTATTTGTATATATATTTTCATATAAATTTACATTATTTTATGTGTATTTTGTACATATATTTTATTACAAATCTACCTTATTTTATGTTTATTTTGTATGTGTATTTTGTATATTTATATTTATCCAAATACACATTCTTTTTTTGGTATTTTGTTTATTTATTTTAACTCGAATTTACATTATTTTATGTGTATTTTGTACACATTTTTTTATACGTATTTACTTAATTTTATGTGTATTTTGTATATACATTTTTATAGAAATCTACGTTTTTTTATTTGTATTCGTATATATATTTTGAAACAAATTTACATTGTTTTATATGTATTTTTGCATATCTCTTTCAATACAAATTTACCTTATTGTATGTGCATTTTGTATATTTATTTCAATGCAAATTTAAATATTTTATGTGTATTTTGGTATATATATTTTTATAAGATTACGAAAATTTGAATAAAAAAATATACAAAAAACAAAAAAAATTAATTTAAATTTGTATGAAAATAGATATACAAAAGACACATATAATTAGTTAAATTTGTATTTAAATACATGTACAAAATACACATCATATAATGTAAATTTGTATGAAATGAAAACAAATTCACATAAAATAACGTACATTTGTATAAAATAGATATACAAAATAATTTTATGTGTATTTTGTATATTTATTTTTATACAAATTTAAATTATTTTTGTGTATTTTTGTATATAGTTTTATACAAACTTAGGTTATTTTATGAGTATTTTGTATATCTATTTTCATACAAATACACATTCTTTTATTGATATTTTGTTTATTTATTTTGACGAGAATTTAAATTATTTAATGTGTATTTTGTATATATATTTTTATACGTATTTACATCATTTCATGTGTATTTTGTATATATATTTCTATAGAAATCTACGTTATATTATGTGTATTCGTATATAGATTTTAAAACAAATTTACACTTTTATGTGTATTTTGCATATTTTCTCAATACAAATTTACCTTATTGTATATGCATTTTGTATATTAATTTTAATACAAATTTAATTATTCTATGTGTATTTTTGTATATGTATTTTTAAAAAAATATGCTTTATTTTATGGGTATTTTGCATCTTTATTTTCATACAAATTTACGTTATTTTATTGATATTCTGCTTATTCATTTTGATACGATTTGACATTATTCTATGTGTATTTTGTATATATTTTTCATACAAATTTACGTTATTTTATGTGTATTTGTTTATATATTTTGACACAAATTTACAATATTTTATGGGTATTTTGTATATATATTTCAAAAGAAATTTACCTAGTTTTATGTGTATTTTGAATATGTATTTTCATACAAACTCAAATTATTTCTATGTATTTTTGTATATATTTCAATACAAATTTTAGTTATGTTATGTGTATTTTGTAAATCTATTTTCATTCAAATATATATTATTTTATTGGTATTTTGTTGATTTATATTGATACGAATTTACATTATTTTATATGTACTTTTTTTTATATATTTTATACGCATTTACATTATTTAATATTTATTTTGAATATATAATTTTATACAAATTCATGGTAATTTATGTGTATTTGTATATATATTTTCATATAAATTTACATTATTTTATGTGTATTTTGTACATATATTTCATTACAAATTTTCCTTATTTTATGTTTATTTTGTATGTGTATTTTGTACATTTATATTTATACACGTTTACTCATACAAATTTATATTATTTTATTGGTATTTTGTTTATTTATTTTGATACGAATTACATGATTATATGTGTATTTTGTACATATTTTTTTATACGTATTTACATTATTTAATGTGTATTTTGTTTATATATTTTCATACAAATTTACGTTATTATATGTGTATTTGTATAAATATTTTGATACAAATTTACTTTATTTCATGTATTTTGTATATATATTTCAATTCAAATTTAGCTTATTTTGTGTGTATTTTGTATATATTTTCATACAAATTTAATTACTTCTGTGTATTTTTGTATATAGTTTTATATAAATTTACGTTATTTTATGTGTATTTTGTATATTTATATTTATACAAATACATATTTTTTTATTGGTATTTTGTTTATTTATTTTGATACGAATTTACATTATTTTATGTGTATTTTGTATACATTTTTATATACGTATTTACTTCATTTTATGTGTATTTTGTATATATATTTTTATAGAAATCTACGTTATTTTATGTGTATTCGTATACATATTTTGAAACAAATTTACATTGCTTTA
Source organism: Eriocheir sinensis (assembly GCF_024679095.1). NCBI lineage: Eukaryota > Metazoa > Arthropoda > Malacostraca > Decapoda > Varunidae > Eriocheir > Eriocheir sinensis. The sequence goes on from NW_026112293.1 coordinate 69,258, forward strand.
TATGTATTTTGCATATCTATTTCAATACAGATTTACCTTATTGTACATATAAAACAATGTAAATTTGTTTCAAAATATATGCACGAATACACATAAAATAACGTAGATTTCTATAAAAATATATATAGAAAATACACATAAAATTAAGTAAATACATATAAAAAAATGTAAACAAAATACACATAAAATAATGTAAATTCGAAACAAAATAAATAAACAAAATACCAATAAAAGAATGTATATATGTATAAATATAAATGTACAAAATACACATACAAAATAAACATAAAATAAGGTAAATTTGTAATGAAATATATGTACAAAATACACATAAAATAATGTAAATTTATATGAAAATATATATACAAATACACATAAAATACCATGAATTTGTATAAAATTATATATTCAAAATAAATATTAAATAATGTAAATGCGTATAAAAATATATATACAAAGTACATATAAAATAATGTAAATTCGTATCAATATAAATCAACAAAATACCAATAAAACAATATATATTTGAATATATTATTATTTGAATAAGGTAAATTTGTAATGAAATATATGTACAAAATACATATAAAATAATGTAAATTTATATGAAAATATATATACAAATACACATAAAATAACATGAATTTGTATAAAATTTGTTTCAAAATATATACGAATACACACAATAAAATAACGTAATTTTTTTAGGAAAATGTATATACAAAATACACATAAAATAATTTAAATACGTAGAAAAATATATATACAAAAAACACATAAAATAATGTAAATATGTATGAAAATATATAAACAAATACACATAAAATAATGAAAATTTGGATAAAATATATATACAAAATGAACATTAAATAATGTAAATATGTATAAAAAAATATATACAAAAAACACATAGAATAATGTTAAATCGTATCAAAATAAATAAAGAGAATATCAGTAAAGTAATGTAAATTTGTATGAAAATAAAGATGCAAAATATCCATATAATAACGCATATTTGCATAAAAATATATATACAAAAATACATATAAAATAATTAAATTTGTATTAAAATAAATATACAAAATGCACGTACAATAAAGAAAATTTGTATTGAAATAGATATGCAAAATACACATTAATAATGTAAATTTGTATCAAAATATATATACGAATACTCATAAAATAGAGTAAATTTCTATGAAAATATACATACAAAATAGATACCCAAAATACACATATAACTAGTTAAATTTTTATTTAAATACATGTACAAAAAACACATAAAATAATGTAGATTTGTATGAAATGAAAACAAATATATTTTATATAAAATATATATACAAAATACACATAGAATAATGTAAAATCATATCAAAATAAATACACAGAATATCAATAAAATAGTGTAAATTTGTATGAAAATAAAGATGCAAAATACCCATAAAATAAAGCATATTTTTATAAAAATACAAATACAAAAATACACATAGATTAATCAAATTTGTATTAAAATTAATATTCAAAATGCACATACAATAAGGTAAATTTATATTGAAAAAATATGCAAAATACACATAAAAAAATGTAAATTTGTTTCAAAATATATATACGAATACACATAAAATAACGCAGATTTCTATAGAAATATATATACAAAATACACTTGAAATAACGTAAATACGTATAAAAATATATACACAAAATACACATTAAATAATGTTAATTCGTGTCAAAATAAATAAACAAAATATCATGAAAAGAATGTGTATTTGTATGAAAATAGATATACAAAATACACATAAAATAACCTTAATTTGTTTAAAACTATATACAAAAATACACAAAAATAATTTAAACATGTATGAAAAAAAATATACAAAAAACATATAAAATTAGGTAAATTTCTATTGAAATACATATACAAAATACATATAAAACAATGTAAATTTGAATGAAAATATATAAACATATAGACTTAAAATAACGTAAATTTGTATCAAATATATATACAAAAAATACATTAAATAATGAAAATATGTATAAAAAATATATATACAAAACACAAATAAAATTATGTAAAATCGTATCAAAATAAATACAGAAAATATTAATAAAATAATGTAAATTTGTATGAAAATTAAGATGCAAAATACTCATAAAATAATGCATTTTTTATAAAAATATATATACGAAAAAACATAAAATATTTGATTTTGTATTAAAATGAATAGATATACAAAATACACATAAAATAAGCTAAATTTGAATTGAAATATATATACAAAATACATAAAATAATGTAAATTTGTATCAAAATACTTATACAAATACACATATAATAACGTAAATTTGTATAAAAATATATAAACAAAATACACATTAAATAATGTAAATACGTATAAAAAAAATATAAAAATTACACAAATAATCATGTAATTCGTATCAAAATAAATAGACAAAATACCAATAAAATAATGAAAATTTCTATGAGAAAACATATACAAAATACACATAAATAACGCAAATATCAATAAAAATATATATAATATATTTTTATACATATTTAAAATATTTAATGTATATTTTGTATATATATTTTATCCAAATTTACGTTATTTTATATGTATTTGTTTATATATTTTCATACAAATTTTCATTATTTTATGTGAGTTTTGTATATGTATTTCAATACAAATTTGCCTAACTTTATGTGTATTTTGCATATCTATTTTCAAACAAATTTAAATTATTTTTGTGTATTTTTGTATATATTTTTATACAAATTTTTTTTTTTTTTTTTTTATATATATATTTTCCTACAAATATATATTCTTTTATTGGAATTTTGAGTATTTAATTTTTTACGAATTTACATTATTTTATGTGTATTTTGTATATATATTTTTCTACGTATTTAAATTATTTTATGTGTATTTTATATATACATTTTCATAAAAATTTACGTTATTTTATTGTGTGTATTCGTATATATTTTGAAACAAATTTTATGCAAATTCATGTTATTTTATGTGTATTTGTATATATATTTTCATACAAATTTATATTATTTTATGTGTATTCTTACTTATATTTTATTACAAATCTACCTTATTTTATGTTTATTTTGTATATTTATTTCATTCAATTTTAAATTATTTAATGTGTATATTTGTATTTGTATTTAGGTTATTTTATGTGTGTTTTCTATATATATTTTCATCCAAAATTACATAATTTTATTGTTATTCTCTTAATTTAACTCGATACGAATTTAGATTATTTCATAGGTATTTTGTATACAAATTTTAATACTCACTTACATTATCTAATGTGTGTTTTGTATATATTTTTTTATGCAAACTAATTTTATATGCATTTTTGTACATATATTTTTATAGAAACCTAAAACGTTATTTTATGTGTATTTTGTATATGTTTTCTCATACAAATTTACATTATTTAATTAGTTTTTTGTTTATTTATTTTGATACGAATGACTTGATTATTTATGTATTTTGTAAATATTTTTTTATACGTATTTACATTACTTAATGTGTTTTTTGTTTCTATATTTTTTTACAAATTTACGTTATTATATGTGTATTTGTTAAAAATATTTTGAAACGAATTTACTTTATTTTATGTATTTTGTATATATATTTCAATTCAAATTTAGCTTATTTTGTGTGTATTTTGTATATCTATTTTCATACAAATTTATTTACTTCTGTGTATTTTTGTATATAGTTTTATACAAATTTACGTTATTTTATGTGCATTTTGTATATTTATATTTATACAAATACACACTCTCTTATTGGTATTTAGTTTATTTATATTTATACGAATTTACATTATTTTATGTGTATTTTGTATAAATTTTTGATTCGTATTTACTTAATTTTATTTGTATTTTGTATATATATATATATATATATATATATATATATATATATATATATATATATATATATATATATATATATATATATATATATATATATATATATATATATATATATATATATATATATATTTATATAAATCTACGTTATTTTATGTGTATTCGTATATATATTTTGAAACAAATTTACATTGTTTTATATGTATTTTGCATATCTATTTCAATACAAATTTACCTTATTGTATGTGCATTTTGTATATTTATTTTAATACAAATTCAAATATTTTATGTGTATTTTGGTATATATAATTTTATAAAAAATGCGTTATTTTATAGGTATTTTGCATCTTAGTTTTCATACAAATGTACATTATTTTATTAATATTCTGTGTATATATTTTGATACGATTTAATATTTACTATTTGTGTTTTGTATATATTTTTTTATACATATTTTCATTATTTAACGTGTATTTTTTATATATATTTTATACAAATTAACGATATTTTAAGTGAATTTGTTTATATAATTTCATTCAAATTTACATTATTTTAAGTGTATTTTATATATGTATTTCAATACAAATTTACCTAATTTTATGTGTATTTTGTATATTTATTTTCATACAAATTTAAATTATTTATGTGTTTTTTTGTATAAACATATATAGAGTAAATTTCTAAGAAAATATATATTCAAAATACATAAAAAATTATGTAAATAAGTATAAAAATATATATATCAAATACACCTAAAAAAATGAAAATTCGTATCAAAATAAATAAACAAAATTCCGATAAAAGAACATATATTTGTAGGAAAATAAATATACAAAATATACATAAAATTACGAAAATTTGAATAAAAATATATACAAAAAAACAAAAAAATAAATTTCAATTTGTATGAAAATAAATATACAAAATACACATATAATTAGTTAGATTTGTATTTAAATACATGTACAAAATACACATAAAATAATGTAAATTTGTATGAAATGAAAACAAATTCACGTAAAATAACGTACATTTGCATAAAATAGATATACAAAATATACATAGAATAATGTAAAATCGTATCAAAATAAATACACAGACTATCAATAAAATAATGTAATTTTGTATGAAAATAAAGATGCAAAAATGCCCATAAAATAAATCATATTTTTTTCAAAATACATATACATAAACACACATAGAATAATTAAATTTGTATTAAAATTAATATACAAAATGCACGTACAATAAGGTAAATTTGTATTGAAAAAATATACAAAATGCACATAAAAGTGTAAATTTGTTTTAAAATCTATATACGAATACACTTAAAATAACGAAATTTCTTTAGAAATATATATATAAAATACACATGAAATGACGTAAATACGTATAAAAAAAAAATATATATATATATATATATATATATATATATATAAATATATCTATATATATATATATATATATATATATATATATATATATATATATATATATATATATATATATATATATATAAATACACATTAAATAATTTAAATTCTCGTCAAAATAAATAAACAAAATATCAATAAAAGAATGTGTATTTGTATGAAAATATATATACAAAATACTCATAAAATAACCAAAGTTTGTATAAAACTATATTCGAAAATACACAAAAATAATTTAAATTTGTATGAAAATAAATATACAAAATACACATAAAATTAGGTAAATTTGAATTGAAATACATATACAAAATACACATAAAATAATGGAAATTTGAATGAAAATATATAAACATAAACACTTAAAATAACGTAAATTTGTATCAAATATATATACAAAATAGAATAATGTAAAATCGTATCAAAAATAAATACACAGAATATTAATAAAATAATGTAAATTTGTATGAAAATAAAGATGCAAAATAGCCATAAAATAACGCATTTTTTATAAAAATATATATACCAAAATACACATAAAATATTAAAATTTGTATTAAAATAAATATAAAAAATGCACATACTATAAGGTAAATTTGTATTGAAATAGATATGCAGAATACATATAAAACAATGTAAATTTGTTTCAAAATATATATACGAATACACATAAAATAACGTAGATTTCTATAAAAATATATACAAAATACACATAAAATGAAGTAAATACGTATAAAAAATGAATACAAAATACACATAAAAATCGTATCAAAATAAATAAACAAAATACTAGTAAAAGCATGTGTATTTGTATAAATATAAATATACAAAATACACATAAAATATCGTAAATTTGCACAGAAATAATTAAATTTGTATGAAAATATATATACAAAATACAGCTAAAATAAGCTAAATTTGAATTGAAATGTACATACAAAATACATAAAATAATGTAAATCTGTATCAAAATATTTATACAAATACATATAATAACGTAGATTTGTTTAAAAATATATAAACAAAATACACATTAAGTAATGTAAATATGTATAAAAAATATGTACAAAATACACATATAATCATGTAATTCGTTCAAAATAAATAAACAAAATAGCAATAAAATAATGTAAATTTGTATGAGAAAACATATAAAAATAACGCAAATTTCTATAAAAATATATGTACAAAAATGCACATAAAATAAAGTGAATTTGCATAAAAATATATATACAAAACACACACAAAATAATGTAATTGCGTACATAAAATAACCTAAATTTGTATAAAACTATATACAAAAATACACAAAAATAATTTAAATTTGTTTGAAAAGAAATATACAAAATACACATAAAATTAGGTAAATTTGTATTGAAACACATATACAAAATACACATCAAATAATGTAAATTTGAATGAAAATATATAAACAAATACACTTAAAATAACGTAAATTTGTTTAAAATATATATGCAAGATACACATTAAATAATGTAAATGTGTATAAAAAAATATATACAAAAAAAATAGAATAATGTAAAATCGTATCAAAATAAATACACAGAATATCAATAAAATTATGAAAATTTGTATGAAAATAAAGATGCAAAATACCCATAAAATAGCGCATTTCTTAAAAAAATATATATACCAAAATACACATAAATTATTTAAATTTGTATTGAAATAAATATACAAAATGCGTATATAGTAAGGTAAATTTGTATTGAAAAAATATGCAGCATACACGTTTACTCATACAAATTTATATTATTTTATTGGTATTTTGTTTATTTATTTTGATACGAATTACATGATTATATGAGTATTTTGTACACATTTTTTTATACGTATTTACATTAATAATGTGTATTTTGTTTATATATTTTCATACAAATTTACGTTATTATATGTGTATTTGTATAAATATTTTGATACAAATTTACTTTATTTCATGTATTTTGTATATATATTTCAATTCAAATTTAGCTTATTTTGTGTGTTTTTGTGTTTTTGTGATTTTGTGTGTTTTGTATATAGTTTTATATAAATTTTATGTGTATTTTGTATATTTATATTTATACAAATACATATTCTTTTATTGGTGTTTTGTTTATTTATTTTGATACGAATTTACATTATTTTATGTGTATTTTGTATACTTTTTTATACGTATTTACTTCAATTTATGTGTATTTTGTATATATATATTTATAGAAATCAACGTTATTTTATGTGTATTCGTATACATATTTTGAAACAAATTTACATTCCATTATATGTATTTTGCATATCTATTTCAATACAAATTTACCTTATTGTATGTGTTTTTTATATATTTATTTTAATACAAATCTAATTTTTTTATGTGTATTTTGGTATATATATTTTTATAAATAAAAAAAAATGCGTTATTTTATGGGTATTTTGCCTCTTTATTTTCATACAAATTTACATTATTTTATTAATATTCTGTGTATTTATTTTGATACGATTTTACATTATTCTATTTGTGTTTTGTATATATTTTTTTATACAAATTTACGTTATTATAAGTGTATTTTTTTATGTATTTTCATTCAAATTTACATTATTTTATGTGTATTTTGTATATGTATTTCCATACAAATTTACCTAATTTTATGTGTATTTTGTATATTTATTTTCATACAAATTTAAAATATTTTTGTGTGTTTTTGTATATAGTTTGATACAAATTTAGGTTATTTTATGTGTATTTTGAATATCTATTAAATATATATACAAAATACATATGAAATTATGTAAATACGTATAAAAATATATATACAAAATACATATCAAATAATGTAAATTCGTGTCAAAATAAATAAACAAAATATCATGAAAAGAATGTGTATTTGTATGAAAATAGATAATAGATAATAAATTTGTATAAAATATATATGCAAGATACACATTAAATAATGTAAATATGTATAAAAAAGGGTATACAAAAAACAAATAGAATAATGTAAAATCGTATCAAAATAAATACACTGAATATTAATAAAATAATGTAAATTTGTATGAAAATAAAGATGCAAAATTCCCATAAAATATTGCATTTCTTATTAAAATATATATACCAAAATACACATAAAATTTTTAAATTTGTATTGAAATAAATATACAAAATGCACATACAATAAGGTAAATTTGTATTGAAAGAGATATGCAAAAATATATATAAAACAATGTAAATTTGTTTCAAAATATGTATACGAATACAAATAAAAAAACGTAGATTTCTATAAAAATATATATACAAAATACACATAAAATTAAGTAAATACGTATAAAAAAATGTATACAAAATACACATAAAATAATGTAAATTCGAATTAAAATAAATAAAAAAAATACCAATAAAAGAATGTGTATTTGGATAAATATAAATATACAAAATACATATACAAAATAAACATAAAATAATGTAGATTTGTAATAAAATATATGTACAAAATACACATAAAATAATGTAAATTTATATGAAAATATATATATACAAATACACATAAAATACCATGAATTTGTATAAAAATATATATTCAAAATAAATATTAAATAATGTAAAAGCGTATAAAAATGTATATACAAAGTACATATAAAATAATGTAAATCCGTATCAATATAAATCAACAAAACACCAATAAAATAATATATATTTGAATGAAAATAAATTTACAAAATACACATAACATAACTAAAATTTGTATTAAAATATATACAAAAATACATAGAAATAATTTGAGTTTGTATGAAAATAGATATACAAAATACACATAAAACTAGGTAAATTTCTTTTCAAATGTATATACAAAATACCCGTAAAATATTGTAAATATGTGTCAAAATATATAAACAAATACACATAATATAACGTATATTTGAATGAAAAATATATACAAAATACTCATAGAATAATGTCAAATCAATAAAATAATGTAAATTTGTATGAAAATAAAGTTGCAAAATATCCATAAAATAAAGCATATTTTTATAAAAATACAGATACAAAAATACACATCGAATAATTAAATTTGTATTAAAATTAATATACAAAATGCGTATATAATAAGGTAAATTTGTATTGAAAAAATATGCAACATACACGTTTACTCATACAAATTTATATTATTTTATTGGTATTTTGTTTATTTATTTTGATACGAATTATATGATTATATGTGTATTTTGTACATATTTTTTTATACGTATTTACATTATTTAATATGTATTTTGTTTATATATTTTCATACAAATTTACGTTATTATATGTGTATTTGTATAAATATTTTGATACAAATTTACTTTATTTCATGTGTTTTGTATATATATTTCTATTCAAATTTAGCTTATTTTGTGTGTATTTTGTATATATTTTCATACAAATTTAACTACTTCTGTGTATTTTTGTATATAGTTTTATATAAATTTACGTTATTTTATGTGTATTTTGTATATTTATATTTATACAAATACACATTCTTTTATTGTTATTTTGTTTATTTATTTTGATACAATTTACATTATTTTATGTATTTTGTACATTTTTTATACGTATTTACTTCATTTTATGTATTTTGTATATATATTTTAGAGAGATCTACGTTATTTTATGTGTATTCGTATATATATTTTGAGACAAATTTACATTGTTTTATATGTATTTTGCATATCTATTTCAATACAAATTTACCTTATTGTATGTCTTTTTTGTATATTTATTTTAATACAAATTTAATTTTTTGATGTGTATTTTGGTATATATATTTTTATAAAAAAAATGCGTTATTTTATGAGTATTTTGCGTCTTTATTTTCATACAAACTTGCATTATTTTATTAATATTCTGTGTATTTATTTTGATACGATTTTACATTATTCTATTTGTGTTTTGTACATGTTTTTTTATACAAATTTATGTTATTTTAATTGTATTTGTTTATGTATTTTCATTCAAATTTACATTATTTTACGTGTATTTTGTGTATGTATTTCAATACAAATTTACCTAATTTGATGTGTATTTTGTATATTTATTTTCATTCAAATTTAAAATATTTTTGTGTATTTTTGTATATAGTTTGATTCAAATTTGTTATTTTATGTGTATTTTGTATATCTATTTTCATACAAATACACATTCTTTTATTGATATTTTGTTTATTTATTTTGACGCGAATTTACATTATTTAATGTGTATTTTGTATATATATTTTTATACGTATTTACATCATTTCATGTGTATTTTGTATAGTTTTAAACAAATTTATATTATTTAATGTGTATTTTCTATATATATATTTATACAAATACACATTCTTTTATTGGTATTTTGTTTATTTATTTTGATACTAATTTACATTATTTTATGTGTATTTTGTATACATTTTTTATACGTATTTACTTAATTTTATGTGTATTTTGTATATATATTTTTTTTAGAAATCTACCTTATTTCATGTGTATTCGTATATATATTTTGAAACAAATTTACATTGTTTATGTGTATTTTGCATATCTTTTTTTTGTGTATTCTGTATTTATTTTTGTTATACATAGAATAATGTAAAATCGTATCAAAATAAGCACACAGAATATCAATAAAATAATTTAAATTTGCTTGAAAATAAAGATGCAATACAATAATGTAAATGCGTACATAAAATAACCTAAATTTGTATAAAACTATATACACAAATACACAAAAATATTTAAAATTTGTATGAAAAGAAATATACAAAATACACATAAAATTAGGTAAATTTGTATTGAAATACACATACAAAATACACATAAAATAATGTAAATTTGAATGAAAATATATAAACAAATACACCTAAAATAACGTAAATGTGTATAAAATATATATGCAAGATACACATTAAATAATGTAAATGTGTATAAAAACATATATACAAAAAAGAAATAGAATAATGTAAAATCCTATCAATATAAATACACAGAATATCAATAAAATAATGTAAATTTGTATGAAAAGAAAGATGCAAAATTCCCATAAAATAGCGCATTTTTCATAAAAATATATACCAAAATACACATAAAATATTTAAATTTGTATTGAAATAAATATACAAAATGCATATACAGTAAGATAAATATGTATTGAAAGAGATATTCAAAAATACATATAAAACAAAGTAAATTTGTTTCAAAATATATATACGAATACAAATAAAATAACGTAGATTTCTATAGAAATATATATACAAAATACACATGAAATTATGTAAATACGTATAAAAATATATATACAAAATACATATTTAGGTAAATTCGTGTCAAAATAAATAAACAAAATATCTTGAAAAGAATGTGTATTTGTATGAAATTAAATAACAGATAATAAATTTGTATGAAATATATATGCAAGATACACATTAAATAATGTAAGAATGTATAAAAAAAATATATACAAAAAAAAATAGAATAATGTGAAATCGTATCAAAATAAATACACCGAATATTAATAAAATAATGTAAATTTGTATGGAAATAAAGATGCAAAATTCCCATCAAATAGCGCATTTCTTATAAAAATATATATACCAAAATACACATAAAATATTTAAATTTGTATTGAAATAAATATACAAAATGCACATACAATAAGGTAAATTTGTATTGAAAGAGATATGCAAAAATACATATAAAACAATGTAAATTTGTTTCAAAATATATATACGAATACACATAAAATAACGTAGATTTCTATAAAGATATATATACAAAATACACATAAAATGAAGTAAATACGTATAAAAATAGATATACAAAATACACATAGAATAATGTAAAATTGTTTAAAAAAAATAAAAAAAATATAAATAAAATAATGTAAATTTGTATGAAAATAAAAATACAAAATACCCATAAAATAAAGCATATTTTTATAAAAATACATATACAAAAATACACATAGCATAATTAAATTTGTATTAAAATTAATATACAAAATGCATACAATAAGGTAAATTTGTATTGAAAAAATATGCAAAATACACATAAAGCAGTGTAAATTTATTTCAAAATCTATATACGAATACTCATAAATCAACGTAGATTTCTATAGAAATATATTTACAAAATACACATCAAATGATGTAAACACGTATAAAAATATATATATAAAATACACATTAAATAATGTAAATTCGCGTCAAAATAAATAAACAAAATATCAATAAAAGAATGTGAATTTGTATGAAAATAGATATACAATATACACATAAAATCACCTAAATTTGTATAAAACTATATACAAAAATACACAAAAATAATTTTAATTTGTATGAAAATAAATATACAAAATACACATAAAATTAGGTAAATTTGTATTGAAATACATTTACAAAATACACATAAAATAATGTAAATTTGAATGAAAATATATAAACAAATACACTTAAAATAACGTAAATTTGTATAAAATATGTATAAAAAATACACATTAAATAATGTAAATATGTATAAAAAAATATATACAAAACACAAATAGAATAATATAAAATCGTATCAAAATAGATACACAGAATATTAATAAAATAATGTAAATTTGTATGAAAATTAAGATGCAAAATACTCAGAAAATAACGCATTTTTTATAAAAATATATATACCAAGACACACATGAAATATTTGAATTTGTATTAAAATAAATATACAAAATACACATACAATAAGGTTAATTTATATTGAAATAGATATGCAAAATACATATAAAATCATGTAAATTTTTTTCAAAATATATATACGAATACACATAAAATAGCATAGACTTCTATGAAAATAAATATACAAAATACACATAAAATGAAGTAAATACGTGTAAAAAAAGGTATACAAAATACACATAAAATAATGTAAACTCGTATCAAAATAAATAAACAAAATACTAATAAAAGAATGTGTATTGTATAAATATAAATATACAAAATACAAATAAAATAACGTAAATTTATATAAAACTATATGCAAAAATACACAAAAGTAATTAAATTTGTGTGAAAATAGATATACAAAATACATGTGTATTTTGTATATTTATTTTCATACAAATTGAAATTATTTTTGTTTATTTTTTTATATATTTTCATACAAATTTTCGTTATTTTATGTGTATTTTATATATTTATTTTTTCTACAAATATACGTTCTTTTATCTGAATTTTGTTTATTGAATTTGAAATGAGTTTACCTTATTTTGTATATCTATTTTCATACAAATTAAAATACTTCTGTGTATTTTTGTATATAGTTTTATATAAATTTACGTTATTTTATGTGTATTTTGTATATTTATATATATACAAATACACATTCTTTTATTGGTATTTTTTAATTTATTTTGATACGAATTTACATTATTTTATCTGTATTTTGTATACATTTTTTTATACGTATTTACTTCATGATTTTGTATATATATTTTTATAGAAATCTACGTTATTTTATGTGTATTCCTATATATATTTTGAAACAAATTTACATTGTTTTATACGTATTTTGCATATCTATTTCAATACAAATTTACCTTATTGTATGTGTTCTTTATATATTTATTTTAATACAAATTTAATTTTTTATGTGTATTTTGGTATATATATTTTTATAAAAAAAAGCGTTATTTTATGGGTATTTTGCCTCTTTATTTTCATACAAATTTACATTATTTTATTAATATTCTGTGTATTTATTTTGATACGATTTTACATTATTCTATTTGTGTTTTGTATATATTTTTTTTATACAAATTTACGTTATTTTAAGTGTATTTGCTTATGCTTTTAATTCAAATTTACATTATTTTATGTGTATTTTGTATATGTATTTCAATACAAATTTACCTAATTTTATGTGTATTTTGTATATTTTTTTTCATACAAATTTAAAATATTTTTGTGTATTTTTGTATATAGTTTGATACAAATTTAGGTTATTTTATGTGTATTTTGTATATCTATTTTCATACAAATACACATTCTTTTATTGATATTTTGTTTATTTATTTTGACGCGAATTTACAGTATTTAATGTGTATTTTGTATATATATTTTTATACGTATTTACATCATTTCATGTGTATTTTGTATATATCCTTATTGTATGTGCATTTTGTATATTTATTTCAATACAAATTTAAATATTTTAAGTGTATTTTGGTATATATATTTTTATAAGAAATGCGCTATTTGATGGGAATTTTGCATCTTTATTTTCATACAAATTTACATTATTTTATTAATATTCGGTGTATTTATTTTGATACGATTTTACATTATTCTATTTGTTTTTTGTATATATATTTTTTATACATATTTACATTATTTAATGTGTATCTTGCATATATATTTTATACAAATTTATTATCTATTATTTATTTTCATACAAATACACATTCTTTTCATGATATTTTGTTTATTTATTTTGACCCGAATTTACATTACTTAATATGTATTTTGTATATATATTTTTATACGTATTTACATTATTTCATGTGTATTTTGTATATATATTTCTATAGAAATCTACTTTATTTTATGTGTATTCGTATATATATTTTGAAACAAATTTACACTGTTTTATTTGTATTTTGCGTTTTTTTTCAATACAAATTTACCTTATTGTATGTGTGCATTTTGTATATTAATTTTAATACAAATTTAATTATTCTATGTGTATTTTTGTATATGTATTTTTAAAAAAAAATATGCTTTATCTTATGGGTATTTTGCATCTTTATTTTCATACAAATTTGAATTATTTTATCGATATTCTGTGTACTTATTTTGATACGATTTTACATTATTCTATGTATAACAAAAATAAATATATACAAAAATACACAAAAATAATTTAAATTTGTTTGAAAATAGATATGCAAAATATGTGTATTTTGTATATATATTTCAATTCAAATTTAGCTTATTCTGTGTATTTTGTATATATTTTCATACAAATTTAATTACTTCTGTGTATTTTTGTATATAGTTTTATATAAATTTACGTTATTTTATGTGTATTTTGTATATTTATATTTATACAAATACACATTCTTTTATTGGTATTTTGTTTATTTATTTTGATACGAATTTACATTATTTTATGTGTATTTTGTATACATTTTTTTTATACGTATTTACTTCATTTTATGTGTATTTTGTATATATATTTTTATAGAAATCTACGTTATTTTATGTGTATTCGTATATATATTTTGAAACAAATTTGCATTGTTTTATACGTATTTTGCATATATATTTCAATACAAATTTACCTTATTGTATGTGTTTTTTGTATATTTATTTTAATACAAATTTAATTTTTTTTATGTGTATTTTGGTATATATATTTTTATAAATAAAAAAATGCGTTATTTTATGGGTATTTTGCTTCTTTATTTTCATACAAATTTACATTATTTTATTAATATTCTGTGTATTTATTTTGATACGATTTTACATTATTCTATTTAAGTTTTGTACATTTTTTTTTATTCAAATTTACGTTTTTTATAAAATTATTGATACCAAAATACACATAAAATATTTCAATTTGTATTAAAATAAATATACAAAATGCACATACAATAAGGTAAATTTGTATTGAAATAGATATGCAAAATACATATAAAATAATGTAAATTTGTTTCAAAATATATATACGAATACACATAAAATAACGTAGATTTCTATAAAAATACATATACAAAATACACATAAAATTAAGTAAATACGTATAAAAAAATGTATACAAAATACACATAAAATAATGTAAATTCGTATAAATGGAAATAAACAATATACCAATAAAAGAATGTGTATTTGTATAAATATAAATATACAAAATGCACATAAAATAACGTAAATTTATATAAAACTATATACATAAAATAACGCAAATTTCTATAAAAATATATGTACAAAAATGAACATTAAATAAATTTGCTTAAAAATATATATACAAAACACACATTAGATAATGTAAATGAGTATAAAAATATGTATACAAAATACCTATGAAATAATCTAAATTCGTATCGAATTAAATTAATAAAATAATAATAAAATAATGTAATTTCGGATGAAAATATATATACAAAATACACATAAAATAACCTAAATACAAATACAAATATACACATAAAATATTGTATTTTGTATATACATTTCAATTCAAATTTAGCTTATTTTATCTGTATTTTGTATATCTATTTTCATACGAATTTAATTACTTCTGTGAATTTTTGTATAGTTTTATACAAATTTACGTTATTTTATGTGTATTTTGTATATTTATATTTATACAAATACACATTCTTTAATTGGTATTTTGTTTATTTATTTTGATACGAATTTACATTATTTTATGAGTATTTTGTATACATTTTCCTATACGTGTATTTTGTATATATTTTTATACAAATCTACGTTATTTTATGTGTATTCGTATATATATTTTGAAACAAATTTACATTGTTTTATATGTATTTTGCATATCTATTTCAATACAGATTTACCTTATTGTATGTGTATTTTGTATATTTATTTTAATACATATTAATTTTTTCAAGTGTATTTTGGTATATATATTTTTATAAAAAATGTGTTATTTAATGGGTATTTTGCATCTTTATTTTCATACAAATTTACATTGTTTTATTAATATTCTGTGTATTTATTTTGATACGATTTTACATCATTCTATTTGTGTTTTGAATATATTTTTTTATACATATTTACATTATTTAATGTGTATTTTGTATATTTTAAAACAAATTTACGTTATTTTATGCGCATCTGTTAAAATATTTTGATACAAATTTACATTATTTTATGTATTTTGTATATATATTTCAATACAAATTCAGTTTTTTTTATGTATATTTTGTATATCTATTTTCATTCGTATCAAAATAAACAAACAAAATAGCAATAAAATAATGTAAATTTGTATCAGAAAACATATACAAATACATATAAATTAACGCAAATTTCTAAAAAAAATATATGTATAAAAATGCACATAAAAAAAGTAAATTTGCATAAAAATATATATACAAAACACACATTAAATAATGTAAATGCGTATATAAAATAACCTAAATTTGTATAAAACTATATACAAAAATACACAAAAATATTTAAAATTTGTATGAAAAGAAATATACAAAATACACATAAAATGTATATACAAAATACACATAAAATAATTTAAATGCGTAGAAAAATATATATTCAAAAAACACATAAAATAATGTATATATGTATGAAAATATATAAACAAATACACATAAAATAATGTAAATTTTGATAAAATATATATACAAAATGAACATTAAATAATGTAAATATATATATAAAAAATATTTATACAAAAAACACATAGAATAATGTTAAATCGTATCAAAATAAATAAAGAGAATATCAATAAAATAATGTAAATTTGTATGAAAATAAAGATGCAAAATATCCATATAATAACGCATATTTGCATAAAAATATATATACAAAAATACATACAAAATAATTAAATTTGTATTAAAATAAATACACAAAATGCACGTACAATAAAGTAAATTTGTATTGAAATAGATATGCAAAATACACATTATTAATGTAAATTTGTATCAAAATATATATACGAATACTCATAAAATAGAGTAAATTTCTATGAAAATATACATACAAAATAGATAAACAAAATACACATATAACCAGTTAAATTTGTATTTAAATACATGTACAAAAAACACATAAAATAATGTAGATTTGTATGAAATGAAAACAAATACATTTTATATAAAATATATATACAAAATACACATAGAATAATGTAAAATCATATCAAAATAAATACACAGAATATCAATAAAATAATGTAAATTTGTATGAAAATAAAGATACAAAATACCCATAAAATAAAGCATATTTTTATAAAAATACAAATACAAAAATACACATAGATTAATCAAATTTGTATTAAAATTAATATACAAAATGCACATGTATTTTGTATATATATTTTTATACAAATCTACGTTATTTTATGTGTATTCGTATATATATTTTGAAACAAATTTACATTATTTTATATGTATTGTGGATATCTATTTCAATGCAGATTTACCTTATTGTATTTGTATTTTGTATATTTATTTTAATACAAATTAATTTTTTCATGTGTATTTTGGTATATATATTTTTATAAAAAAAAGGCGTTATTTAATGGGTATTTTGCATCTTTATTTTCATACAAATTTACATTGTTTTATTAATATTCTGTGTATTTATTTTGATTCGATTTTACATTATTCTGTTTGTGTTTTGTATATATATTTTTTTATACATATTTACATTATTTAATGTGTATTTTGTATATTTTAAAACAAATTTACGTTATTTTATGCGAATCTGTTAAAATATTTTGATACAAATTTACATTATTTTATGTATTTTGTATATATATTTCAATACAAATTTAGTTTATTTTATGAATATTTTGTATATCTATTTTCATGCGTATCAAAATAAATAAACAAAATAGCAATAAAATAATGTAAATTTGAATGAGAAAACATATACAAATACACATAAAATAACGCAAATTTCTAAAAAAATATATGTACAAAAATGCACATAAAATAAAGTACATTTGCATAAAAATATATATACAAAACACACATTAAATAATGTAAATGCGTACATAAAATAACCTAAATTTGTATAAAACTATATACAAAAATACACAAAAATATTTAAAATTTGTATGAAAAGAAATATACAAAATACACATAAAATTAGGTAAATTTGTATTGAAATACATATACAAAATACACATAAAATAATGTAAATTTGAATGAAAATATATAAACAAATACACTTAAAATAACGTAAATTTGTATAAAATATATATGCAAGATACACATTAAATAATGTAAATGTGTATAAAAAAATATATACAAAAAAGAAATAGAATAATGTAAAATCCTATCAATATAAATACACAGAATATCAATAAAATAATGTAAATTTGTATGAAAAGAAAGATGCAAAATTCCCATAAAATAGCGCATTTTTTATAAAAATATATATACCAAAATACACATAAAATATTTAAATTTGTATTGAAATAAATATAGAAAATGCATATACAGTAAGGTAAATATGTATTGAAAGAGATATTCAAAAATACATATTAAACAAAGTTAATTTGTTTCAAAATATATATACGAATACACATAAAATAACGTAGATTTCTATAGAAATATAAATACAAAATACACATGAAATTATGTAAATACGTATAAAAATATATATACAAAATACATATCTAGGTAAATTCGTGTCAAAATCAATAAACAAAATATCATGAAAAGAATATGTATTTGCATGAAAATAAATAATAGATAATAAATTTGTATGAAATATATATGCAAGATACACATTAAATAGTGTAAATATGTATAAAAAAATATATATACAAAAAACGAATAGAATAATGTGAAATCGTAACAAAATAAATACACCGAATATTAGTAAAATAATGTAAATTTGTATGAAAATAAAGATGCAAAATTCCCATCAAATAGCGCATTTCTTATAAAAATATATATATACCAAAATACACATAATATATTTAAATTTGTATTGAAATAAATATACAAAATGCACATACAATAAGGTAAACTTTTATTGAAAGAGATATGCAAAAATACATATAAAACAATGTAAATTTGTTTCAAAATATATATACGAATACACATAAAATAACGTAGATTTCTATAAAAATATATATACAAAATACACCTAAAATTAAGTAAATACGTATAAAAATAGATATACAAAATACACATAGAATAATGTAAAATTGTTTAAAAAAAAATAAACAGAATATAAATAAAATAATGTAAATTTGTATGAAAATAAAAATGCAAAATACCCATTAAATAAAGCATATTTTTATAAAAATACATATACAAAAATACACATAGCATAATTAAATATGTATTAAAATTAATATACAAAATGCATATACAATAAGGTAAATTTGTATTGAAACAATATGCAAAATACACATAAAACAGTGTAAATTTATTTCAAAATCTATATACGAATACTCATAAATCAACGTAGATTTCTATAGAAATATATATACAAAATACACATCAAATGATGTAAACACGTATAAAAATATATATATAAAATACACATTAAATAATGTAAATTCGCGTAAAAATAAATAAACAAAATATCAATAAAAGAGTGTGTATTTGTATGAAAATAGATATACAATATACACATAAAATCACCTAAACTTGTATAAAACTATATACAAAAATACACAAAAATAATTTTAATTTTTATAAAATAAATATACAAAATACACATAAAATTAGGTAAATTTGTATTGAAATACATTTACAAAATACACATAAAATAATGTAAATTTGAATAAAAATATATAAACAAATACAATTAAAATAACGTAAATTTGTATAAAATATATATAAAAAATACACATTAAATAATGTAAATATGTATAAAAATATATATACAAAACACAAATAGAATAATATAAAATCGTATCAAAATAAATACACAGAATATTAATAAAATAATGTAAATTTGTATGAAAATTAAGATACAAAATACCCATAAAATAACGCATTTTTTATAAAAACATTTATACCGAGACACACATAAATTATTTGAATTTGTATTAAAATAAATATACAAAATGCACATACAATAAGGTAAATTTGTATTGAAATAGATATGCAAAATACATATAAAAGCATGTAAATTTTTTTCAAAATATATATACGAATACACATAAAATAACGTAGATTTCTATGAAAATAAATATACAAAATACACATAAAATGAAGTAAAAACGTATAAAAAAAGGTATACAAAATACACATGAAATAATGTAAACTCGTATCAAAATAAATAAACAGAATTCTAATAAAAGAATGTGTATTGTATAAATATAAATATACAAAATACAAATAAAATAACGTAAATTTATATAAAACTATATGCAAAAATACACAAAAGTAATTAAATTTCTGTGAAAATAGATATACAAAATACATGTGTATTTTGTATATTTATTTTCATACAAATTGAAATTATTTTTGTTTATTTTTTTATATATTTTCATACAAATTTTCGTTATTTTATGTGCATTTTGTATATTTATTTTTTCTACAAATATACGTTCTTTTATCTGAATTTTGTTTATTGAATTTGAAACGAATTTATCTTTTTTTGTATATCTATTTTCATACAAATTAAAATACTTCTGTGTATTTTTGTATATAGTTTTATATAAATTTACGTTATTTTATGTGTATTTTGTATATTTATATTTATACAAATACACATTCTTTCATTGGTATTTTTTTATTTATTTTGATACGAATTTACATTATTTTATGTGTATTTTGTATACATTTTTTTATACGTATTTACTTCATTTTACGTGTATTTTATATATATTTTTATAGAAATCTACGTTATTTTATGTGTATTCGTATATATATTTTGAAACAAATTTACATTGTTTTATATGTATTTTGCATATCTATTTCAATACAAATTTACCTTATTGTATGTGTTTTTTATATATTTATTTTAATTCAAATTTAATTTTTATGTGTATTTTGGTATATATATTTTTATAAATAAAAAAAAATGCGTTATTTTATGGGTATTTTGCCTCTTTATTTTCATACAAATCTACATTATTTTATTAATATTCTGTGTATTTATTTTGATACGATTTTACATTATTCTATTTGTGTTTTGTATATATTTTTTTTATACAAATTTACGTTATTTTAAGTGTATTTGTTTATGTCTATTCATTCAAATTTACATTATTTTATGTGTATTTTGTATATGTATTTCAATACAAATTTACCTAATTTTATGTGTATTTTGTATATTTATTTTCCTACAAATTTAAAATATTTTTGTGTATTTTTGTGTACAGTTTGATACAAATTTAGGTTATTTCATGTGTATTTTGTATATCTATTTTCATACAAATACACATTCTTTTATTGATATTTTGTTTATTTATTTTGACGCGAATTTACAGTATTTAATGTGTATTTTGTATATATAATTTTATACGTATTTACATCATTTCATGTGTATTTTGTCTATATATTCCTATAGAAATCAACGTTATTTTATGTGTATTCGTATATATATTTTGAAACAAATTTACACTGTTTTATGTGTATTTTGCTTTTTTTTTTCAATACAAACTTACCTTATTGTATGTGCATTTTGTATATTAATTTTAATACAAATTTAATTATTCTATGTGTATTTTTGTATATGTATTTTTAAAAAAATATGGCTTATTTTATGGGTATTTTGCATCTTTATTTTCATACAAATTTAAATTATTTTATTGATATTCTGTGTACTTATTTTGATACGATTTTACGTTATTCTATGTATAACAAAAATAAATACAGAATATACAAAAATACATATGCAAAATACATATAAACAATGTAAATTTGTTTCAAAATATATATACGAATACACATGAAATAAGGTAGATTTCTATAAAAATATATATACAAAATACACATAAAATTAAGTAAATACGTATAAAAAATGTATACAAAATACACATAAAATAATGTAAACTAGTATCAAAATGAATAAACAAAATACCAATAAAAGAATGTGTATTTGTATAAATATATATATATATATATATATATATATATATATATATATATATATATATATATATATATATATATATATATATATATATATATATATATATATATATATATATATATATATATATATATATATATATATAAAATACACATTAAATAATATAAATTTGTTTAAAACTATACAAAATACACATGAAATGATGTAAATACGTATAAAAATATATATACAAAATACACATTAAATAATGTAAATTCGCGTCAAAATAGATAAACAAAATATCAATAAAAGAATGTGTATTTGTATGAAAATAGATATACAAAATACACATAAAATAACCTAAATTTGAATCAAACTGTATACAAAAATACAGAAAAATATTTTAAATTTGTATGGAAATAAATATACAAAATACACATAACATTAGGTAAATATTTATTGAAATACATACACAAAATACCCATAAAATAATGTAAATTTGAATGAAAATACATAAACAAATACACTTAAAATAACGTAAATTTGTATAAAAAAATATGTACAAAGCACAAATAGAATAATGTAAAATCGTATCAAAATAAATACACAGAATATTAATAAAATAATGTAAATTTGTATGAAAATAAAGAGGCAAAATACCCATAAAATAACGCATTTTTTTATTTATAAAAATATTTATTCCAAAATACACATCAAAAAATTAAATTTGTATTAAAATAAATATACAAAAAACACATACAATAAGGTAAATTTGTATTGAAATAGATATGCAAAATACATATAAAACAATGTAAATTTGTTTCAAAATATATATACGAATACACATAAAATAACGTAGATTTCTATAAAAATATATATACAAAATACACATAAAATGAAGTAAATACGTATAAAAAAATGTATACAAAATACACATAAAATAATGGAAATTCGTATCAAAATAAATAAACAAAATACCAATAAAAGAATGTGTATTTGTATAAATATAAATATACGTAAATTTATATAAAACTATATTCAAAAATACATAGAAGTAATTAAATTTGTATGAAAATATATACAAAATACACACAAAATAAGCTAAATTTGAATTGAAATATATATACAAAATACATGAAATAAAGTAAATTTGTATCAAAATATTTATACAAATACTCATATAATAACGTAAATTTGTATGAAAATATATAAACAAAATACACATTAAATAATGTAAATACGTATAAAAAAATATGTACAAAACAAATTTACATTGTTTTATGTGTATTTTGCATATTTTTTCAATACAAATTTACCTTATTGTATGTGCATTTTATATATTATTTTAATACAAATTTGATTAATCTATATGTATTTTTGTATATGTATTTTTATAAATATATGCTTTATTTTATGGGTATTTTGCATCTTTATTTTCATACAAATTTACATTATTTTTTTGATATTTTGTGTATTTATTTTGATATGATTTTACATTATTCTATATGTATTTTGTATACGTATATATTTTATATAAAATGTATTTGTTTTCATTTCATACAAATCTACATTATTTTATGTGTTTTTTGTACATGTATTTAAATACAAATTTAACTAGTTATATGTGTATTTTGTATATCTATTTTTTATGTATATTTTTATAGAAATTTACTCTATTTTATGAGTATTCTTATATATATTTTGATACAAATTTACATTATTGATGTGTATTTTGCATATCTATTTCAATACAAATTTACTTTATTGTATGTGCATTTTGTATATTTATTTTAATACAAATTTAATTATTTTATATGTATTTTTGTATATATATTTTTATGCAAATATGCGTTATTATATGGATATTTTGCATCTTTATTTTCATACAAATTTACATTATTTTATTGATATTATCTTTATTTATTTTGATACGATTTAACATTATTCTATGTGTATTTTGTATATATTTTTTTTATACATATTTACAATATTTAATGTTCATTTTGTATATATATTTTATCCAAATTTACATTATTTTATGTGAATTTGTTTATATATTTTCATACAAATTTACACTATTTTATGTGTTTTTTGTATATATATTTTTCTACGTATTTAAATTATTTTATGTGTATTTTTTATATACATTTTCATAAAAAAATTACGTTATTTTATTGTGTGTATAAGTATATATTTTGATACAAATTTTATACAAATTCATGTTATTTAATGTGTATTTGTATCAAAATTTGTATCAAAATAAATAAACAAAATTCCGATAAAAAACGTATATTTGTAGGAAAATAAATACCGAAAATACACATAAAATAACGAAAATTTGTATAAAAATATATAAAAAAAAATAATATCAATTTGTATGAAAATAGATATACAAAATACACATATAATTAGTTAAATTTGTATTTAAATACATGTACAAAATACACGTAAAATTATGTAAATTTTTATGAAATGAAAACAAATACACATAAAACAACGTACATTTGTATAAAATATATATACTAAATACACATAGAATAATGTAAAATCGTATCAAAATAAGTACACAGAATATCAATAAAATAATTTAAATTTGTATGAAAATAAAGATGCAAAATACCCATAAAATAAAGCATATTTTTTTTTTTTAAATACATATACAAAAATACACATATAATTTAAATTTGTTTGAAAATAGATATGCAAAATACACATGAAATTAGGCAATTTTTTATTGAAATACATATACAAAATACACATAAAATAATGTAAATTTGTATAAAACTATATAAACAAATACACATAAGATAACGTAAATTTCCATAAAATATATGTACAAAATATACATTAAATAATGTAAATATGTCTAAAAATATGTATACAAAATACACAGAATAACGTAAAATCGTATCAAAATAAATAAACAGACTATCAATAAAATAATGTAAATTTGTATGAAAATAAAGATGCAAAGTACCCATATAATAACGCATATTTGTTTAAAAATATATATACAAAAATACACATAAAATAATAAAATTTGTATCAAAATAAATATACAAAAGGCACATACAATAAAGAAAATTTGTATTGAAATAGATATGCGAAATACACATAAATAATGTAAATTTGTATCAAAATATATATACGAATACACATAAAATAGAGTAAATTTCTATGAAAATATATATTAAAAATACATATAAAATTATGTAAATAAGTATAAAAATATATATATGTATCAAATACACCTAAAATAATGAAAATTCGTATCAAAATCAATAAACAAAATTCCGATAAAAGAACGTACAAATTTACATTATTTTATGTGTATTTTGTACATGTATTTAAATACAAATTTAACTAATTATATGTGTATTTTGTATATCTATTTTCATACAAATTGAAATTTGTTTTTTTGTTTTTTTTGTATATATTTTATTGAAATTTTCGTAATTTTATGTGTATTTTGTATATTTATTTTCCTACAAATATACGTTCTTTTATCGGAATTTTGTTTATTTATTTTGATACGAATTTTCATTTTTTTAGGTGTATTTGATATATATATTTTTATACTTATTTACATAATTTTATATGTATTTTGAATATATATTTTCATAGAAATTTACTCTATATGTATATATAAAAAAACACAAAAAAAAAATTAAATTTGTATGAAAATAAATATACAAAATACACATAAAATTAGGTAAATTTGTATTTAAATACATATACAAAATACACTTAAAATAATGTAAATTTGAATGAAATTATATAAACAAATACACTTAAAATAACGTTAATTTGTATAAAATATATATAAAAACACACATTAAATAATGAAAATATGTATAAAAAAATATATACAAAACACAAATAGTATAATATAAAATCGTATCAAAATATATACACAGAATATTAATAAAATAATGTACATTTGTATGAAAACTAAGATGCAAAATACCTATAAAATAACGCATTTTTTATAAAATTATATATACCAAAATACACATAAAATATTTGAATTTGTATTAAAATAAATATACAAAATGCACATACAATAAGGTAAATTTGTATTGAAATAGATATGCAAAATACATATAAAACAATGTAAATTTGTTTCAAAATACGAATACACATAAAATAACGTAGATTTCTTTAAATATATATATACAAAATACAAATAAAATTAAGTAAATACGAATCAAAAATGTATAAAAAATACACATAAAATAATGTAAATTCGTATAAATATAAATAAACAAAATACCAATAAGAGAATGTGTATTTGTATAAATATAAATATACAAAATGCACATAAAATAACGTAAATTTGCATAAAACTATATACAAAAATACACAGAAGTAATTAAATTTGTATGAAAATAGATATACAAAATACACACAAAATAAGCTAAATTTGAATTGAAATATATATACAAAATACATAAAATAAGGTAAATTCTTTTCAAAATATTTTTAACAAATACACATATAATAACGTAAATTTGTAAAAAAATATATAAACAAAATACACATTAAGTAAAGTAAATATGTATAAAAAAAATATTTACAAAATACAAAAATAATCAAGTCATTCGTATCAAAATAAATAAACAAAAAACTAATTAAATAATGTAAATTTGTATGAGAAAACATATACAAAATACACATAAAATAACGTTTTAAGTTTCTATAAAAATATATGTACAAAAATGCACATAAAATTAGTTTGCATAAAAAAATATATATACAAAACACACATTAGATAATGTAACTGAGTATAAAAATATGTATACAAAATACCTATGAAATAATCTAAATTCGTATCGAGTTAAATTAAGAAAATAACAATAAAATAATGTAATTTTGGATGAAAATATATATAGAAAACACACATAAAATAACCTAAATACAAATACAAATATACACATTAAATAATTTAAAATTGTATGAAATAAATATACAAAATAAACATAAAATAAGGTAAATTTGTAATAAAATATATGTAAGAATACACATGAAATAATATAAATTTGTAGGAAAATATATATACAAATACACATAAAATAACATAAATTTGTATAAAATTTGTTTCAAAATATATACGAATACACACAATAAAATAACGTAAATTTTTATGAAAATGTATATATAAAATACACATAAAATAATTGAAATACGTAGAAAAAAATATATACAAAATACACATAAAATAATGTAGATTCGTAAAAAAATAGATACACAAAATTCCAATAAAAGAATGTATATTTGTAGGAAAATATATACAAAAAACAAATAAAATAACTAAAATTTGTATAAAAATATACACAAAAATACACAAAAATAATTTAAATTTGTTTGAAAATAGATATGCAAAATACACATAAAGTTAGGCAAATTTGTATTGAAATACATATACAAAACTCACATAAAATAATGTAAATTTGTATGAAAATATATAAACAAATACATAAAATAACGTAAATTTGGATAAAATATATATACAAAACATACATTAAATATTTTAAATATGTATAAAAATATATTATATTATATATATTTTTATTGATATTTGCGTTAATTATGTGTATTTTGTATTTGTTTTCTCATAGAAATTTACATTATTTTATAGGTATTTTGTCTTTTTATTTTGATACGAATTACATGATTATTTCTGTATTTTGTACATTTTTTTATACGTATTTATATTATTTAATGTGTATTTTGTTTATATATTTTTATACAAATTTACGTTATTATATGTGTATTTGTATAAGTGTGTAAGTATTTTGATACAAATTTACATTATTTTATGTATTTTGTATATATATTTCAATTCAAATTTAGCTTATTTTATGTGTATTTTGTATATCTCTTTATTTTAATACAAAATCAAATATTTTATGTTTTTTCGTATATATATTTTTATAAAAAATGCGTTATTTTATGGGTATTTTGCATCTTAATTTTCATACAAATTTACATTATTTTATTAATATTTTCTGTATTTATTTTGATACGATTTTACATTATTTTATTTGTGTTTTGTATATATTTTTTTATACATAATTACATTATTTAATGTGTTTTTTGTATATATATTTGATACATATTTACGTTATTTTAAGCTATTTTATGTGTATTTGTTTATATATTTTGACACAAATTTACAATATTTTATGGGTATTTTGTATATATATTTCAAAAGAAATTTACCTAGTTTTATGTGTATTTTGAATATCTATTTTCATACAAAATCAAATTATTTTTATGTATTTTTGTATATACATTTCAATTCAAATTTAGTTTATTTTATCTGTATTTTGTATATCTATTTTCATACGAATAAAATTACTTCTGTGTATTTTTGTGTAGTTTTATACAAATTTACGTTATTTTATGTGTATTTTGTATATTTATATTTATACAAATACACATTCTTTTATTGGTATTTTGTTTATTTATTTACATACGAATTTACATTTTTTTATGTGTATTTTGTATACATTTTCTTATACGTATTTACTTCATTTTATGTGTATTTTGTATATACATTTTTATACAAATCTACGTTATTTTATGTGTATTCGTATATATATTTTGAAACAAATTTACATTGTTTTATATGTATTTTGCATATCTATTTCAATACAGATTTACCTTATTGTATGTGTATTTTGTATATTTATTTTAATACAAATTAATTTTTTCATGTGTATTTTGGTATATATATTTTTTTTAAAAATGCGTTATTTAATGGGTATTTTGCATCTTTATTTTCACACAAATTTACATTGTTTTATTAATATTCTGTGTATTTATTTTGATACGATTTTACATTATTCTATTTGTGTTTTGTATATATTTTTTTATACATATTTACATTATTTAATGTGTATTTTGTATATTTTAAAACAAATTTACGTTATTTTATGCGCATCTGTTAAAATATTTTGATACAAATTTACATTATTTTATGTATTTTGTATATATATTTCAATACAAATTTAGTTTATTTTATGCATATTTTGTATATCTATTTTCATTCGTATCAAAATAAATAAACAAAATAGCAATAAAATAATGTAAATTTGTATGAGAAAACATATACAAATACACATAAATTAACGCAAATTTCTAAAAAATATATGTACAAAAATGCACATAAAATAAAGTAAATTTGCATAAAAATATATATACAAAACACACATTAAATAATGTAAATGCGTACATAAAATAACCTAAATTTGTATAAAACTATATACAAAAATACACAAAAATATTTAAAATTTGTATGAAAAGAAATATACAAAATACACATAAAATTAGGTAAATTTGTATTGAAATACATATACTAAATACACATTGAATAATGTAGATTTGAATGAAAATATATAAACAAATACACTTAAAATAACGTAAATTTGTATAAAATATATATGCAAGATACACATTAAATAATGTAAATGTGTATAAAAAAATATATACAAAAAAGAAATAGAATAATGTAAAATCCTATCAATATAAATACACAGAATATCAATAAAATAATGTAAATTTGTGTGAAAAGAAAAATGCAAAATTCCCATAAAATAGCGCATTTTTTTTAAAAATATATTCCAAAATACACATAAAATATTTAATTTTGTATTGAAATAAATATACAAAATGCATATAAAGTAAGGTAAATATGTATTGAAAGAGATATTCAAAAATACATATCAAACAAAGCAAATTTGTTTCAAAATATATATACGAATACACATAAAATAACGTAGATTTCTATAGAAATATATATTCAAAATACACATGAAATTATGTAAATACGTATAAAAATATATATACAAAATACATATCTAGGTAAATTCGTGTCAAAATAAATAAACAAAATATCATGAAAAGAATGTGTATTTGTATGAAAATAAATAATAGATAATAAATTTGTATGAAATATATATGCAAGATACACATTAAATAATGTAAATATGTATAAAAAAAAAATATATACAAAAACAAAAAGAATAATGTTAAATCGTATCAAAATAAATACACCGAATATTAATAAAATAATGTAAATTTGTATGAAAATAAAGATGCAAAATTCCCATCAAATAGCGCATTTCTTATAAAAATATATATACCAAAATACACATAAAATATTTAAATTTGTATTGAAATAAATATACAAAGTGCACATACAATAAAGTAAACTTGTATTGAAAGAGATATGCAAAAATACATATAAAACAATGTAAATTTGTTTCAAAATATATATACGAATTCACATAAAATAACGTAGATTTCTATAAAAATATATATACAAAATACACATAAAATTAAGTAAATACGTATAAAAATAGATATACAAAATACACATAGAATAATGTAAAATTGTTTAAAAAAAATAAACAGAATATAAATAAAATAATGTAAATTTGTATGAAAATAAAAATGCAAAATACCAATAAAATAAAGCATATTTTTATAAAAATACATACACAAAAATACACATAGCATAATTAAATTTGTATTAAAATTAATATACAAAATGCATATACAATAAGGTAAATTTGTATTGAAAAAATATGCAAAATACACATAAAACAGTGTATATTTATTTCAAAATCTATATACGAATACTCATAAAACAACGTAGATTTCTATAGAAATATATATACAAAATACACATCAAATGATGTAAACACGTATAAATATATATATATATATATATATATATATATATATATATATATATATATATATATATATATATATATATATATATATATATATATATATATATATATATATATATATATATATATATATATATATAATACACATTAAATAATGTAAATTCGCGTCAAAATAAATAAACAAAATATCAATAAAAGAATGTGTATTTGTATGAAAATAGATATACAATATACACATAAAATCACCTAAATTTCTATAAAACTATATACAAAAATACACAAAAATAATTTTAAATTGTATGAGAATAAATATACAAAAAACACATAAAATTTGGTAAATTTAAATTGAAATACATTTACAAAATACACATAAAATAATGTAAATTTGAATGAAAATATATAAACAAATACACTTAAAATAACGTAAATTTGTATAAAATATATATAAAAAATACACATTAAATAACGTAAATATGTATAAAAAAATATATACAAAACACAAATAGAATAATATAAAATCGTATCAAAATAAATACACAGAATATTAAAAAAATAATGTAAATTTGTATGAAAATTAAGATGCAGAATACCCATAAAATAACGCATTTTTTATAAAAATATTTATACCAAGACACATAAAATATTTGAATTTGTATTAAAATAAATATACAAAATGCACATACAATAAGGTAAATTTGTTTTGAAATAGATATGCAAAATACATATAAAACCATGAAATTTTTTTTCAAAAAATATATACGAATACACATAAAATAACGTAGATTTCTATGAAAATAAATATACAAAATACACATAAAATGAAGTAAATACGAATAAAAAAAGGTATACAAAATACACATAAAATAATGTAAAATCGTATCAAAATAAATAAACAAAATACCAATAAAAGAATGTGTATTTGTATAAATATAAATATACAAAATACACATAAAATAACGTAAATTTATATAAAACTATATACAAAATACACAAAAGTAATTAAATTTGTATGAAAATATATACAAAATACACACAAAATAAGCTAAATTTGAATTGAAATATACATTCAAAATACATGAAATAAAGTAAATGTGTATCAAAATATTTATACAAATACACATATAATAACGTAAATTTGTTTTAAAATATATAAACAAAATACACATTAAATAATGTAAATACGTATAAAAAAAAATGTGAACAAAATACACATATAATCATGTAATTCGTATCAAAATAAATAAACAAAATACCAATAAAATGATATAAATTTGTGTAAGTAAACGTGTATAAATATAAATGTACAAAATACACATACAAAATAAACATAAAATAAGGTAAATTTGTAATGAAATATATGTACAAAATACACATAAAATAATGTAAATTTATATGAAAATATATTTACAAATACACATAAAATACCATGAATTTGTATAAAATTATATATTCAAAATAAATATTAAATAATGTTAATGCGTTTAAAAATATATATAAAAAGTATAAATAAAATAATGAGAATTCGTATCAATATAAATCAACAAAATACCAATAAAATAATATAAATTTGAATGAAAATAGATTTACAAAATACACATAACATAACTAAAGTTTGTATTGAAATATATACAAAAATACATATAAATAATTTGAGTTTGTATGAAAATAGATATTCAAAATACACATAAAACTAGGTAAATTTCTTTTGAAATATATATACAAAATACCCATAAAATATTGTAAATTTGTGTCAAAATATATAAACAAATACACATAAAATAACGTAAATTTGTATGAAAAATATATACAAAACACATAGAATAATGTCAAATCGTATCAAAATGAATGAGCAGAATATCAATAAAATAACGTAAATTTGTATGAAAATAAAGATGCAAAATACCCATAAAATAAAGCATATTTTTATAAAAATACATATACAAAAATACACATAGAATAATTAAATTTGTATTAAAATTAATATACAAAATGCATATATAATAAGGTAAATTTGTATTGAAAAAATATGCAAAATACACATAAAAGTGTAAATTTGTTTAAAAATCTATATACGAATACACATAATATAACGTAGATTTCTATAGAAATATATATACAAAATAAACATGAAATGATGTAAATACGTATAAGAATATATATACAAAATACACATTAAATAGTTTAAATTCTCGTCAAAATAAATAACCAAAATATCAATAAAAGAATGTGTATATGTATGAAAATAGATATACAAAATACTCATAAAATAACCTAAGTTTGTATAAAACTATATACAAAAATACACAAAAATAATTTAAATTTGTATGAAAATAAATATACAAAATACACATAAAATTAGGTAAATTTGTATTGAAATACATATACAAAATACACATAAAATAATGGAAATTTGAATGAAAATATATAAACATATACAAGAAAATTAACGTAAATTTGTATCAAATATATATACAAAATACTAATTAAATAATGTAAATATGTATATAAAAATATATACAAAACACAAATAGAATAATGTAAAATCGTATCAAAATAAATACACAGAATATTAATCAAATAATGTAAATTTGTATGAAAATAAAGATGCAAAATAGCCATAAAATAACGCATTTTTTAAA
The DNA here is from genome assembly GCF_024679095.1 of Eriocheir sinensis. Classification (NCBI taxonomy): domain Eukaryota; kingdom Metazoa; phylum Arthropoda; class Malacostraca; order Decapoda; family Varunidae; genus Eriocheir; species Eriocheir sinensis. The sequence goes on from NW_026112293.1 coordinate 103,674, forward strand.
AAAAAATATGTATACCAAAATTCACATAAAATATTAAAATTTGTATTAAAATAAATATAAAAAATGCATATACTATAAGGTAAATTTGTATTGAAATAGATATGCAAAATACATATAAAACAATGTAAATTTGTTTCAAAATATATATACGAATACACATAAAATAAGGTTGATTTCTATAAAAATATATACAAAATACATATAAAATGAAGTAAATACGTATAAAAAATGAATACAAAATACACATAAAAATCGTATCAAAATAAATAAACAAAATACCAGTAAAAGAATGTGTATTTGTATAAATATAAATATACAAAATACACAAAAAATATCGTAAATTTGTATAAAACAGTATACAAAAATACACAGAACAAATACACATTCTTTTATTGGTATTTTGTTTATTTATTTTGTTTCGAATTTATATTAATCTATGTGTATTTTGTTTACATTTTTTTATACGTATTTACCTAATTTTATGTGTATTTTGTATATATATTTTTATAGAAATCTACGTTATTTTATGTGTATTCGTATATATATTTTGAAACAAATTTACATTGTTTTATATGTATTTTTGCATATCTCTTTCAATAGAAGTTTACCTTATTGTATGTGGATTTTGTATATTTATTTCAATACAAATTTAAATATTTTATGTGTATTTTGGTATATATATTTTTATAAGAAATGCGCTATTTGATGGGAATTTTGCATCTTTATTTTCATACAAATTTACATTATTTTATTAATATTCGGTGTATTTATTTTGATACGATTTTACATTATTCTATTTGTTTTTTGTATATATATTTTTTATACATATTTACATTATTTAATGTATATCTTGCATATATATTTAATACAAATTTATTATCTATTATATATTTTTATACAAAGACACATTCTTTTCATGATATTTTGTTTATTTATTTTGACACGAATTTACATTACTTATTATGTATTTTATATATATATTTTTATACGTATTTACATAATTTCATGTGTATTTTGTATATATATTTCTATAGAAATCTACGTTATTTTATGAGTATTCGTATATATATTTTGAAACAAATTTACACTGTTTTATTTGTATCTTGCGTTTTTTTTTTCAATACAAATTTACCTTATTGTATGTGTGCATTTTGTATATTAATTTTAATACAAATTTAATTATTCTATGTGTATTTTTGTATATTTATTTAAAAAAAAAATCTTTATCTTTTGAGTATTTTGCATCTTTTTTTTCAAACAAATTTAAATTATTTTATTGATATTCTGTGTACTTATTTTGATACGATTTTACATTATTCTCTGTATAACAAAAATAAATACAGAATACACAAAAATAGATATGCAAAATACATATAAACAATGTAAATTCGTTTCAAAATATATATACGAATACACATGAAATAAGGTAGATTTCTATAAAAATATATATACAAAATACACATAAAATTAAGTAAATACGTATAAAAAATATATACAAAATACACATAAAATAATGTAAATTAGTATCAAAATAAATAAACAAAATACCAATAAAAGAATATGTATTTGTATAAATATATATATACAAAATACACATTAAATAATATAAATTTCTTTAAAACTATACAAAATACAAATGAAATGATGTAAATACGTATAAAAATATATATACAAAATACACATTAAATAATGTAAACTCGCGTCAAAATAAATAAACAAAATATCAATAAAAGAATGAGTATTTGTATGAAAATAGATGTACAAAATACACATAAAATAACCTAAATTTGTATCAAACTATATACAAAAATACACAAAAATATTTTAAATTTGTATGAAAATAAATATACAAAATACACATAAAATTAGGTAAATTTGTATTGAAATACATACACAAAATTCACATAAAATAATGTAAATTTGATTGAAAATACATAAACAAATACAATTATAATAACGTAAATTTGTATAAAAAAATATGTACAAAACACAAATAGAATAATGTAAAATGGTATCAAAATAAATACACAGAATATTAATAAAATAATGTAAATTTGTATGAAAATAAAGAAGCAAAACACCCATAAAATAACGCATTTTTTTATTTATAAAAATATATATACCAAAATACACATCAAAAAATTAAATTTGTATTAAAATAAATATACAAAAAACACATACAATAAGGTAAATTTGTATAGAAATAGATATGCAAAATACATATAAAACAATTTAAATTTGTTTCAAAATATATATACGAATACACATAAAATAACGTAGATTTCTATAAAAATATATATACAAAATACACATAAAATGAAGTAAATACGTATAAAAAAATGTATACAAAATACACATAAAATAATGTAAATTCGTATCAAAATAAATAAACAAAATACCAATAAAAGAATGTGTATTTGTATAAATATAAATATACAAAATACACATAAAATAACGTAAATTTATATAAAACCATATACAAAAATATACAGTAGTAATTAAATTTGTATGAAAATATATACAAAATACACAAAAAATAAGCTAAATTTGAATTGAAATATATATACAAAATACATGAAATAAAGTAAATTTGTATCAAAATATTTATACAAATACATATATATTAACGTAAATTTGTATGAAAATATATAAACAAAATACACATTAAATAATGTAAATACGTATAAAAAAATATGTACAAAATACACATATAATCATGTAATTCGTATCAAAATAAATAAACAAAATACCAATAAAATAATATAAATTTGTATGAGTAAACGTGTATGTTGCATATTTTTTCAATACAAAATTACCTAATTATATACGCATTTTGTATATTAATTTTAATACAAATTTAATTATTCCATGTGTATTTTTGTATCTGTATTTTTATAAACATATGCTTTATTTTTTGGGTATTTTGCATCTTTATTTTCATACAAATTTACATTATTTTATTGATATTCTGCTCATTCATTTTGATAGGAATTGACGTTATTCTATGTGTATTTTGTATATATTTTTCATACAAATTTACGTTATTTTATGTGTATTTGTTTATATATTTTGACACAAATTTACAATATTTTATGGGTATTTTGTATATACATTTCAAAAGAAATTTACCTAGTTTTATGTGTATTTTGTATATCTATTTTCATACAAACTCAAATTATTTCTATGTATTTTTGTATATATTTTAATACAAATTCTAGTTATGTTATGTGTATTTTGTAAATATATTTTCATTCAAATATATATTATTTTATTGGTGTTTTGTTGATTTATATTGATACGAATTTACATTATTTTATATGTACTTTGTATATATATTTTTATACGCTTTTACATTATTTAATATTTATTTTGAATATATATTTTTATACAAATTGATGATATTTTATTTGTATTTGTATATATATTTTCATATAAATTTACATTATTTTATGTGTATTTTCTACATATATTTTTTTACAAATCTACCTTATTTTATGTTTATTTTGTATTTTGCAAGATGGCGCCACTATAAACACTCGCCTGCGCCAGAACGGGCTGGACCGACCATCAGGACCCACCTGGAAGAAGCCTTGGGCCGACCATCAGGCCCCACCAGGAAGATGGCTACCGGCGCAACAGGCAGCGACGTAAAAAAAAAAAAAAAAAAAAATATATATATATATATATATATATATATATATATATATATATATATATATATATATATATATATATATATATATATATATATATTTATTAAAATACACATTCTTTTATTGGTATTTTGTTTATTTATTTTAATTCGAATTTACATTATTTTATGTGTATTTTGTATACATTTTTTTATACGTATTAACTTAATTTTATGTGTATTTTGTATATATATTTTTATAGAAATCTACGTTTTTTTATTTGTATTCGTATATATATTTTGAAACAAATCTACATTGTTTTATATGTATTTTTGCATATCTCTTTCAATACAAATTTACCTTATAGTATGTGCATTTTGTATATTTATTTCAATGCAAATTTAAATATTTTATGTGTATTTTGGTATATATATTTTTATAAGAAATGCGCTATTTTATGGGAATTTTGCATCTTTATTTTCATACAAATTTACAATATTTTATTAATATTCGGTGTATTTATTTTGATACGATTTTACATTATTCTATTTGTTTTTTGTATATACATTTTTATACATATTTACATTATTTAATGTGTATCTTGCATATATATTTTATACGAATTTATTATCTATTATCTATTTTCATACAAATACACATTCTTTTCATGATATTTTGTTTATTTATTTTGACACGAATTTACATTATTTGATATGTATTTTGTATATATATTTTTATACGTATTTACATAATTTCATATGAATTTTGTATATATATTTCTATAGAAATCTACTTTATTTTATGTGTATTCGTATATATATTTTAAAACAAATTTACATTGTTTTATATGTATTTTTGAATATCTGTTTTAATACAAATTTACCTTACTGTATATGCATTCTGTATATTTATTTCAATACAAATTTAAATATTTTATGTGTATTTTGGTATATATATTTTTATAAAAAATGCGATAATTTTTGGGAATTTTGCATCTTTATTTTCATACAAATTTACATTATTTTATTGATATTCTGTGTATTTTGATACGATTTTACATTATTCTATTTGTTTTTTGTATATATTTTTTTATACACATTTACATTATTTAATGTGTATTTTGCATATATATTTTATACAAATTTACGTTATTTTAAGTGTATTTGTTTATATATTTTCATTCAAATTTACATTTATTTTAATTCGAAATTACATTATTTTATGTGTATTTTGTATACATTTTTTTATACGTATTTACTTAGTTTTATGTGTATTTTGTATATATATTTTTATAGAAATCTACGTTTTTTTTATTTGTATTCGTATATATATTTTGAAACAAATTTACATTGTTTTATATGTATTTTTGCATATCTCTTTCAATACAAATTTACCTTATTGTATGTGCATTTTGTATATTTATTTCAATGCAAATTTAAATATTTTATGTGTATTTTGGTATATATATTTTTATAAGAAATGCGCTATTTTATAGGAATTTTGCATCTTTATTTTAATACAAATTTACATTATTTTATTAATATTCGGTGTATTTATTTTGATACGATGTTACATTATTCTATTTGTTTTTTGTATATCCTTTTTTATACATATTTACATTATTTAATGTGTATCTTGCATATATATTTTATAGAAATTTATTATCTATTATATTATCTATTTTCATACAAATACACATTCTTTTCATGATATTTTGTTTATTTATTTTGACACGAATTTACATTATTTAATATGTATTTTGTATATATATTTTTATACGTATTTACATAATTTCATATGTATTTTGTATATATATTTCTATAGAAATCTATTTTATTTTATGTGTATTCGTATATATATTTTGAAACAAATTTACTTTGTTTTATATGTATTTTTGAATATCTCTTTTAATACAAATTTACCTTACTGCATATGCATTTTGTATATTTATTTCAATACAGATTTAAATATTTTATGTGTATTTTGGTATATATATTTTTATAAAAAATGCTATAATTTTCGGGAATTTTGCATCTTTATTGTCATACAAATTTACATTATTTTATTGATATTCTGTGTATTTATTTTGATACGATTTTACATATAAAAATAACATAAAATAATGTAAATTTGTATCAAAATATTTATAAAAATACATATAATAAAGTAAAATTGTTTAAAAATATATAAACAAAATACACATTAAATAATGTAAATACGTATAAAAAATATGTACAAAATACACATATAATCATTTAATTCGTATCAAACTAAATAAACAAAATATCAATAAAATAATGTAAATTTGTATGAGAAAACGTATACAAATACATATAAAATAACGCTAATTTCTATAAAAATATATGTCCGAAAATGAACGTAAAATAAAGTAACTATGGATAAAAATATATAACCAAAACACACATTAAATAATGTAAATGCGTACATAAAATAACCTAAATTTGTATAAAACTATATACAAAAATACACAAAAATAATTTAAATTTGTATGAAAAGAAATATACAAAATACACATAAAATAATGTAAATTTGAAAGAAAATATATAAACAAATACACATATAATAACGTAAATTTGTATGAAATATATATACAAAATACACATTAAATAATGTAAATATGTATAAAAAATATATACAAAACACAAATAGAATAATGTAAAATCGTATCAAAATTTACGTTATTATATGTATTTTTATAAATATTTTGATACAAATCTACATTATTTTATGTATTTTGTATATACATTTCAATTCAAATTTAGCTTATTTTATCTGTATTTTGTATATCTATTTTCATACGAATTTAATTACTTCTGTGTATTTTTGTATATAGTTTTATACAAATTTACGTTATTTTATGTGTATTTTGTATATTTATATTTATACAAATACACATTCTTTTATTGGTATTTTGTTTATTTATTTTGATACGAATTTACATTATTTTATGTGTATTTTGTATACATTTTCTTATACGTATTTACTTCATTTTATGTGTATTTTGTATATATATTTTTATACAAATCTACGTTATTTTATTTGTATTCTTATATATATTTTGAAACAAATTTACATTGTTTTATATGTATTTTGCATATCTATTTCAATACAGATTTACCTTATTGTATGTGTATTTTGTATATTTATTTTAATACAAATTAATTTTTTTATGTGTATTTTGGTATATATATTTTTATAAAAAATGCGTTATTTAATGGTTATTTTGCATCTTTATTTTCATACAAATTTACGTTGTTTTATTAATATTCTGTGTATTTATTTTGATACGATTTTACATTATTCTATTTGTGTTTTGTATATATTTTTTTATACATATTTACATTATTTAATGTGTATTTTGTATATTTTAAAACAAATTTACGTTATTTTATGCGCATCTGTTAAAATATCTTGATACAAATTTACATTATTTTATGTATTTTGTATATATATATTTCAATACAAATTTTGTTTATTTTATGTATATTTTGTATATCTATTTTCATTCGTATCAAAATAAATAAACAAAATAGCAATAAAATAATGTAGATTTGTATGAGAAAACATATACAAATACACATAAAATAACGCAAATTTCTAAAAAAATATATTTTCAAAAATGCACATAAAATAAAGTAAATTTGCATAAAAATATATATACAAAACACACATTAAACAATATAAATGCGTACATAAAATAACCTAAATTTGTATAAAACTATATACAAAAATACACAAAAATATTTAAAATTTGTATGAAAAGAAATATACAAAATACACATAAAATTAGGTAAATTTGTATTGAAATACATATACAAAATACACATAAAATAATGTAAATTTGAATGAAAATATATAAAAAAATACACTTAAAATAACGTAAATGTGTTTAAAATATATATGCAAGATACACATTAAATAATGTAAATGTGTATAAAAAAATATATACAAAAAAGAAATAGAATAATGTAAAATCCTATCAATATAAATACACAGAATATCAATAAAATAATGTAAATTTGTATGAAAAGAAAGATGCAAAATTCCCATAAAATAGCGCATTTTTTATAAAAATATATATACCAAAATACACATAAAATATTTAAATTTGTATTGAAATAAAAATACAAAATGCATATACAGTAAGGTAAATATATATTGAAAGATATATTCAAAAATACATATAAAACAAAGTAAATTTGTTTCAAAATATATATACGAATACACATAAAATAACGTAGATTTCTATAGAAATATATACAAAATACACATGAAATTATGTAAATACGTATAAAAATATATATACAAAATACATTTCTAGGTAAATTCGTGTCAAAATAAATAAACAAAATATCATGAAAAGAATGTGTATTTGTATGAAAATAAATAATAGATAATAAATTTGTATGAAATATATATGCAAGATACACATTAAATAATGTAAATATGTATAAAAAAATATATACAAAAAACAAATAGAATAATGTGAAATCGTATCAAAATAAATACACCGAATATTAATAAAATAATGTAAATTTGTATGAAAATAAAGATGCAAAATTCCCATCAAATAGCGCATTTCTTATAAATATATATATATACCAAAATACACATAAAATATTTAAATTTGTATTGAAATAAATATACAAAATGCACATACAATAAGGTAAATTTGTATTGAAAGAGATATGCAAAAATACATATAAAACAATGTAAATTTGTTTCAAAATATATATACGAATACACATAAAATAACGTAGATTTCTATAAAAATATATATACAAAATACACATAAAATTAAATAAATACGTATAAAAATAGATATACAAAATACACATAGAATAATGTAAAATTATTTAAAAAAAAATAAACAGAATATAAATAAAATAATGTAAATGTGTATGAAAATAAAAATGCAAAATTCCCATAAAATAAAGCATAATTTTATAAAAATACACATACAAAAATACACATAGTATAATTAAATTTGTATTAAAATTAATATACAAAATGCATATACAATAAGGTAAATCTGTATTGAAAAAATATGCAAAAAACACATAAAACAGTGTAAAATTATTTAAAAATCTATATACGAATACTCATAAATCAACGTAGATTTCTATAGAAATATATATACAAAATACACATCAAATGATGTAAACACGTATAAATATATATATATATATATATATATATATATATATATATATATATATATATATATATATATATATATATATATATATATATATATATATATATATATATATATATATATATATATATATATATATATATATATATATATATATATATATATATATATATATATATATATATATATATATATATATATATATATATATAATTCAAAATAAATAAACAAAATATCATTAAAAGAATGTGTATTTGTATGAAAATAGATATACAATATACACATAAAATCACCTAAATTTGTATAAAACTATATACAAAAATACACAAAAATAATTTTAATTTGTATGAAAATAAATATACGAAATACACATAAAATTAGGTAAATTTGTATTGAAATACATTTACAAAATACACATAAAATAATGTAAATTTGAATGAAAATATATAAACAAATACACTTAAAATAACGTAAATTTGTATAAAATATATATAAAAAATACACATTAAATAATTTAAATATGTATAAAAAAATATATACAAAACTCAAATAGAATAATATAAAATCGTATCAAAATAAATACACAAAGTATTAATAAAATAATTTAAATTTGTATGAAAATTAAGATGCAAAATACCCATAAAAAACGCATTTTTTATAAAAATATTTATACCAAGACACACATAAAATATTTGAATTTGTATTAAAATAAATATACAAAATGCACATACAATAAGATAAATTTGTATTGAAATAGATATGCAAAATACATATAAAACTTTGTAAATTTTTTTCAAAATATATATACGAATACACATAAAATAACGTAGATTTCTATGAAAATAAATATACAAAATACACATAAAATGAAGTAAATACGAATAAAAAAAAGTATACAAAATACACATGAAATAATGTAAACTCGTATCAAAATAAATAAACAAAATACTAATAAAAGAATGTGTATTGTATATATATAAATATACAAAATACAAATAAAATAACGTAAATTTATATAAAACTATATGCAAAAATACACAAAAGTAATTAAATTTCTGTGAAAATAGATATACAAAATACATGTGTATTTTGTATATTTATTTTCATACAAATTGAAATTATTTTTGTTTATTTTTTATATCTTTTCATACAAATTTTCGTTATTTAATGTGTATTTTGTATATTTATTTTTTCTACAAATATACGTTCTTTTATCTGAATTTTGTTTATTGAATTTGAAACGAATTTACCTTATTTTGAAAATCTATTTTCATACAAATTAAAATATTTCTGTGTATTTTTGTATATAGTTTTATATAAATTTACGTTATTTTATGTATATTTTGTATATTTATATTTATACAAATACACATTCTTTTATAGCTATTTTGTATATTTATTTTGATACGAATTTACATTATTTTATGTGTATTTTGTATACATTTTTTTATACGTATTTACTTCATTTTATGTGTATTTTGTATATATATTTCTATAGAAATCTGCGTTATTTTATGTGTATTCGTATATATATTTTGAAACAAATTTACATTGTTTTATATGTATTTTGCATATCTATTTCAATACAAATTTACCTTATTGTATGTGTTTTTTGTATATTTATTTTAATACAAATTTAATTTTTTGATGTGTATTTTGGTATATATATTTTTATAAATAAAAAAATGCTTTATTTTATGGGTATTTTTATAAATATTTTGATAAAAATCTACATTATTTTATGTATTTTGTATATACATTTCAATTCAAATTTAGCTTATTTTATCTGTATTTTGTATATCTATTTTTATACGAATTTAATTACTTCTGTGTATTTTTGTATATAGTTTTATACAAATTTACGTTATTTTATGTGTATTTTATATATTTATATTTATACAAATACACATTATGTTATGTGTATTTTGTATACATTTTCTTATACGTATTTACTTCATTTTATGTGTATTTTGTATATATATTTTTATACAAATCTACGTTATTTTATGTGTATTCGTATATATATTTTGAAACAAATTTACATTGTTTTATATGTATTTTGCATATCTATTTCAATACAGACTTACCTTATTTTATCTGTATTTTGTATATTTATTTTAATACAAATTAATTTTTTCATGTGTATTTTGGTATATGTATTTTTATAAAAAATGCGTTATTTAATGGGTATTTTGCATCTTTATTTTCATACAAATTTACATTGTTTTATTAATATTCTGTGTATTTATTTTGATACGATTTTACATTATTCTACTTGTGTTTTGTATATATTTTTTTATACATATTTACATTATTTAATGTGTATTTTGTATATTTTAAAACAAATTTACTTTATTTTATGCGCATCTGTTAAAATATTTTGATACAAATTTACATTATTTTATGTATTTTGTATATATATTTCAATACAAATTTAGTTTATTTTATGTATATTTTGTATATCTATTTTCATTTTTATCAAAATAAATAAACAAAATAGCAATAAAATAATGTAAATTTGTATGAGAAAACATATACAAATACACATAAAATAACGCAAATTTCTAAAAAAAATATGTACAAAAATGCACATAAAATAAAGTAGATTTGCGTAAAAATATATATACAAAACACACATTAAATAATGTAAATGCGTACATAAAATAACCTAAATTTGTATAAAACTATATACAAAAATACACAAAAATATATATACAAAAAACATAGAATAATGTAAAATTGCATCAAAATAAATACACCGAATATTAATAAAATAATGTAAATTTGTATGAAAAAAAAGATGCAAAATTCCCATCAAATAGCGCATTTCTTATAAAAATATATATACCAAAATACATATAAAATATTAAAATTTGTATTGAAATAAATATACAAAATGCACATACAATAAGGTAAACTTCTTTTGAAAGAGATATGCAAAAATACATATAAAACAATGTAAATGTGTTTCAAAATATACATACGAATACACTTAAAATAACGTAGATTTCTATAAAAATATATATACAAAATACACATAAAATTAAGTAAATACGTATAAAAAAATGTAAACAAAATACACATAAAATAAAGTAAATTCGAAACAAAATAAATAAACAAAATACCAATAAAAGAAAGTGTATTTGTATAAATATAAATGTACAAAATACACATACAAAATAAACATAAAATAAGGTAAATTCGTAATGAAATATATGTACAAAATACTTTAAATAAATTTAAATAAATTTGTATGAAAATATATATAGAAATACACATAAAATACCATGAATTTGTATAAAATTATATATTCAAAATAAATATTAAATAATGTAAATGCGTATAAAAATATATATACAAAGTACATATAAAATAATGTAAATTCGTATCAATATAAATCAACAAAATACCAATAAAATAATATATATTTGAATGAAAATAGATTTACAAAATACACATAACATAACTAAAATTTGTATTAAAATATATACAAAAATACATAAAAATAATTTGAGTTTGTATGAAAATAGATATTCAAAATACACATAAGACTAGGTAAATTTCTTTTGAAATATATATACAAAATACCCATAAAATATTGTAAATTTGTGTCAAAATATATAAACAAATACACATAAAATAACGTAAATTTGTATGAAAAATATATACAAAATACACATAGAATAATGTCAAATCGTATCAAAATGAATGAGCAGAATATCAATAAAATAACGTAAATTTGTATGAAAATAAAGATGCAAGATACCCATAAAATAAAGCATATTTTTATAAAAATACATATAGAAAAATACACATAGAATAATAAAATTTGTATTAAAATTAATATACAAAATGCATATACAATAAATTGAAATTTGACTATAATGAATGAAATAAATATACAAAATAAATATAAAATAAGGTAAATTTGTAATAAAATATATGCAAGAATGCACATAAAATTATATAAATTTGTATGAAAATATATATAGAAATACACATAAAATAACATTAATTTGTATAAAATTTGTTTCAAAATATATACGAGTACACACAATAAAATAACCTAAATTTCTATGAAAATGTATATATAAAATACACATAAAATAATTTAAATACGTAGAAAAATATATATACAAAATACACATAAAATAATGTAAATTCGTAAAAAATTAAATACACAAAATTCCAATAAAAGAATGTATATATGTAGGAAAATGTATATACAAAAAACAAATAAAATAACTAAAATTTGTATAAAAATATATACAAAAATACACAAAAATAATTTAAATTTGTTTGAAAATAGATATGCAAAATACACATAAAGTTAGGCAGATTTGTATTGAAATACATATACAAAACTCACATAAAATAATGTAAATTTGTATGAAAATATATAAACAAATACATATAAAATAACGTAAATTTGGATCAAATATATATACAAAATATACATTAAATATTTTAAACATGTATAAAAATATATTATATTATATATATTATTATTGATATTTGCGTTATTTATGTGTATTTTGTATATGTTTTCTCATAGAAATTTACATTATTTTATTGGTATTTTGTCTATTTATTTTGATACGAATTACATGATTATTTGTGTATTTTGTACATTTTTTTATACGTATTTACATTATTTAATGTGTATTTTGTTTATATATTTTTATACAAATTTACGTTATTATATGTGTATTTGTATAAGTAATTTGATACAAATTTACATTGTTTTATGTTTTTTGTATATATATTTCAATTCAAATTTAGCTTATTTTATGAGTATTTTGTATATATATTTATTTTAATACAAAATCAAATATTTTATGTTTTTTCGTATATATATTTTTATAAAAAATGCGTTATTTTATGGGTATTTTGCATCTTAATTTTCATACAAATTTACATTATTTTATTAATATTTTCTGTATTTATTTTGATACGATTTTACATTATTTTATTTGTGTTTTGTATATATATTTTTATACATATTTACATTATTTAATGTGTTTTTTGTATATATATTTGATACAAATTTACGTTATTTTAAGTCTATATGTTTATATATTTTCATTCAAATTTACATTATTTTATGTGTATTTTGTATATGTATTTCAATACAAATTTACCTAATTTTATATGTTTTTTGTATTTTTTTTTTCGTACAAGTTTAAATTATTTGTGTGTATTTTTGTATATAGTTTTATACAAATTTAGGTTATTTTATGTGTATTTTGTATATCTATTTTCATGCAAATACACATTCTTTTCATGATATTTTGTTTATTTATTTTGACACGAATTAACATTATTTAATGAGTATTTTGTATAAATATTTTTATACGTATTTACATTATTTCAAGTGTATTTTGTATATATATTTCTATAGAAATCTGCGTTATTTTATGTGTATTCGTATATATATTTTGAAACAAATTTACATTGTTTTATGTGTATTTTGCATATTTTTTCAATACAAATTTACCTTATTGTATGTGCATTTTGTATATTAATTTTAATACAAATTTGATTAATCTATGTGTTTTTTTGTATATGTATTTTTATAAAAATATGCTTTATTTTATGGGTATTTTGCTTCTTTATCTTCATACAAATTTACATTATTTTATTGATATTCTGTTTATTTATTTTGATATGATTTTACATTATTCTATGTGTATTTTGTATATATATTTTATATAAAATGTATTTGTTTTCATTTCATACAAATCTACATTATTTTATGTGTTTTTTGTACATGTATTTAAATACAAATATAACTAGTTATATGTGTATTTTGTATATCTATTTTGTATGTATATTTTCATAGAAATTTACTCTATTTTATGAGTATTCGTATATATATTTTGATACAAATATACATTATTAATGTGTATTTTGCATATCTATTTCAATACAAATTTACTTTATTGTACGTGCATTTTGTATATTTATTTTAATACAAATTTAATTATTTTATATGTATTTTTGTATATATATTTTTATGCAAATATGCGTTATTATATGGATATTTTGCATCTTTATTTTTATACAAATTTACATTATTTTATTGATATTCTCTTTATTTATTTTGCTGCAATTTAATATTATTCTATGTGTTTTTTGTATATATTTTTATATATATATATATATATATATATATATTTACATTATTTAATGTTCATTTTGTATATATATTTTATCAAAATTTACATATTTTATATGTATTTGTTTATATATTTTCATACATATTTACATTATGTTATGTGCTTTTTGTATATATATTTTTCTACGTATTTAAATTATTTTATGTGTATTTTGTATATACATTTTCATAAAAAAATTACGTTATTTTATTGTGTGTATAAGTATATATTTTGATACAAATTTTATACAAATTCATGCTATTTAATGTGTATTTGTATATATATTTTCATACAAACTTGTATTATTTTATGTGTATTTTTTCATATATATCATTACAAATTTACCTTATTTTATGTTTATTTTGTATATTTATTTCATTCAATTTTAAATTATTTTATGTGTATATTTGTATTTGTATTTAGGTTATTTTATGTATATTTTGTATATATATTTTCATCCAAAATTACATTATTTTATTGGTATTTCTTAATTTAATTCGATACGAATTTAGATTATTTCATAGGTATTTTGTATACATATTTTTATACTCATTTACATTATCTAATGTGTGTTTTGTATATATATTTTTATGCAAATTTATTTAATGTTATATTTACTTATATTTACTTTATTTTATGTGCATTTTTGTACATATATTTTTATAGAAATTTGCGTTATTTGTATATGTTTTCTCATACAAATTTACATTATTTTATTGCTATTTTGTTTATTTATTTTGATACGAATTACATGATTATATGTGTATTTTGTACATATTTTTTATACGTATTTACATTACTTAATGTGTATTTTGTTTATATATTTTTAAACAAATCTACGTTATTATATGTATTTCTCTAAATATTTTGATACAGATTTACATTATTTTATGTATTTTGTATGTACATTTCAATTCAAATTTAGCTTATTTTAGCTGTATTTTGTATATATATTTTCATACAAATTTAATTACTTCTGTGTATTTTTGTATATAGTTTGATACAAATTTACGATATTTTATGTGTATTTTGTATATTTATATTTATACAAATACACATTCTTTTACTGGTATTTTGTTTATTTATTTTGATACGATTTTTATGTATATTTTGTGTTCATTTTTATTATACGTATTTACTTCTTTTTATGTGTATTTTTAATATTAATAAAATAATCTAAATTTGTATGAAAATAAAGAGGCAAAATACCGATAAAATAACGCATTTTTTTTATTTAAAAAAATATATATACATATAAAAAAATTAAATTTCAATTAAAATAAATATACAAAAAACACATACAATAAGGTAAATTTGTATTGAAATAGATATGCAAAATACATATAAAACAATGTAAATTTGTTTCAAAATATATATACGAATACACATAAAATAACGTAGATTTCTATAAAAATATATATACAAAATAAACATAAAATGAAGTAAATACGTATAAAAAAATGGATACAAAATACACATAAAATAATGTAAATTCGTATCAAAATATATATACAAAATACCAATAAAAGAATGTGTATTTGTATAAATATAAATATACAAAATACACATAAAATAACGTAAATTTATATAAAACTATATACAAAAATACACAGAAGTATTTTAATTTGTATGAAAATAGATATACGAAATAAGGTAAATTCGTTTCAAATTCAATAAACAAAATTCAGATAAAAGAACGTATATTTGTAGAAAAAATAAATATACAAAATACACATAAAATAACGAATATTTGTATGAAAATAAATAAAAAAATAAACAAAAATAATTTCAATTTGTATGAAAATAAATATACAAAATACACATGTATTTTGTATATCTATTTTCACACAAATTTAATTACTTTTTTGTATTTTTGCATATAGTTTTATATAAATTTACGTTATTTTATTTGTATTTTGTATATTTATATTTATACAATACACATTCTTTTATTAGTATTTTGTTTATTTATTTTGATACGAGTTTACATTATTTTATGTGTATTTTGTATACCTTTTTTTATACGTATTTACTTCATTTTATGTGTAATTTGTATATTTATTTTCATAGAAATCTACGTTATTTTATGTGTATTCCTATATATTTTTTGAAAAAAATTTACATCTTTTTCAATACAAATTTACCTTATTGTATGTGCATTTTGTATATTTATTTTAATACAAATTGAAATATTTTATGTGTGTCTTGGTATAGATATTTTTATAAAAAATGCGTTATTTTATGGGTATTTTGCATCTTAATTTTCATACAAATTTACATTATTTTATTAATATTCTGTGTATTTATTTTGATACGATTTTATATTATTCTATTTGTGTTTTGTATACATTTTTTTATACATATTTACATAATTTAATGTGTATTTTTTATATATATTTTATACAAATTTACGTTATTTTAAGTGTATTTGTTTATATATTTTCATTCAAATTTACCTAATTTTATGTGTATTTTGTATATTT
The DNA here is from genome assembly GCF_024679095.1 of Eriocheir sinensis. Classification (NCBI taxonomy): domain Eukaryota; kingdom Metazoa; phylum Arthropoda; class Malacostraca; order Decapoda; family Varunidae; genus Eriocheir; species Eriocheir sinensis. The sequence goes on from NW_026112293.1 coordinate 121,126, forward strand.
TTTTTCATAAAAATTAAAATTATTTTTATGTATTTTTGTATATAGTTTGATACAAATTTAGGTGATTTTATGTGTATATTGGATATCTATTTTCATACAAATACACAATCTTTTATTGATATTTTGTTTATTTATTTTGACGCGAATTTACATTATTTAATGTGTATTTTATATATATTTTTTTATACGTGTTTACATCATTTGATGTGTATTTTGTATATATATTTCTATAGAAATCTACGTTGATTTATGAGCATTCGTATATAGATTTTGAAATAAATTTACACTGTTTTATGTGTATTTTGCATATTTTTTCAATACAAATTTACCTTATTGTATATGCATTTTTTATATTAATTTTAATAAATATTTAATTATGCTATGTGTATTTTTGTATATGTATTTTTATAAAAATATGCTTTATTTTATGGGTGTTTTGCATTTTTTTTTCATACAAATTTACATTATTTTATTTACATTGTTTATTTTTTTTTGAAACAATTTTACATTATTCTATGTGTATTTTGTATATCTATTTTTATACGTATTTACTTAATTTTATGTGTATTTTGTATATATATTTTTATAGAAATCTACGTTATTTTATGTGTATTCATATATATATTTTGAAACAAATTTGCATTGTTTTATATGTATTTTTGCATATCTCTTTCAATACAAGTTTACCTTATTGTATGTGCATTTTGTATATTTATTTCAATACAAATTTAAATATTTTATGTGTATTTTGGTATATATATTTTTATAAGAAATGCGTTATTTGATGGGAATTTTGCATCTTTATTTTCATACAAATTTACATTGTTTTATTAATATTCGGTGTATTTATTTTGATATGAATTCACATTATTCTATTTGTTTTTTGTATATATTTTTTTTTATACATATTTACATTATTTAATGTGTATCTTGCATATATATTTCATACAAATTTATTATCTATTATTTATTTTCATACAAATACACATTCTTTTCATGATATTTTGTTTATTTATTTTGACACGAATTTACCTAGATATGTATTTTGTATATATATTTTTATACGTATTTCATAATTTCATGTGTGTTTTGTATATATATTTCTATAGAAATCTACGTTATTTTATGTGTATTCGTATATATATTTTGAAACAAATTTACTTTGTTTTATATGTATTTTTGAATATCTCTTTCAATACATATTTACCTTACTGTATATGCGTTTTGTATATTTATTTCAATACAAATTTAAATATTTTAAGTGTATTTTGGTATATATATTTTTATAAAAAAAAGCGCTATTTTATGGGAATTTTGCATCTTTCTTTTCATACAAATTTACATTATTTTATTGATATTCTGTGTATTTATATTGATAGGATTTTACATTATTCTATTTCTTTTTTGTATATATTTTTTTATACACATTTACATTATTTAATGTGCATCTTGCATATATATTTTATACAAATTTACGTTATTTTAAGTGTATTTGGTTATATATTTTCATTCAAATTTACATCATTCTATGTGTATTTTGTATATGTATTTCAATACAAGTTTACCAAATTTTATGTGTATTTTGTATATTTCTTTTCATACAAATTTTAAATATTTTTGTGTATTTTTGTATATAGTTTAATACAAATTTAGGTTATTTTATGTACGCATTTACATTATTTAATGTGTGTTTTGTATATATATTTTTTTGCAAATTTCCTTTATTTTATATGCTTTTTTGTATATATATTTTTTTAGAAATTTTTTAGAATTTTTTAGAATTTTTTAGAAATTTATGTGTATTTGTATATGTTTTCTCATACAAATTTACATTATTTTATTGCTATTTTGTTTATTTATTTTGATACGAATGAAAATAGATAAACAAAATATACATAAAATAAACTAAATTTGTATTGAAATATATATACAAAATACATAAAATACTGTAAATTTGTATCAAAATATTTTAACAGATGCGCATAAAATAACGTAAATTTGTTTTAAAATATACAAAATACACATTAAATAATGTAAATATGTATAAAAAAATATATACAAAACACAAATAGAATAATGTAAAATCGTATCAAAATAAACCCACAGAATATTAATAAAACAATGTAAATTTGTATGAAAATAAAGATGCAAAATACCCATTAAATAACGCATTTTTTTTTAAATATATATACCAAAATACACATGAAAAAATTAATTTGTATTAAAATAAATATAGAAAATACACATACAATAAGGTAAATCTGTATTGAAATAGATATGCAAAATACATATAAAACAATGTAAATTTGTTTTAAAATATATATACGAATACACATAAAATAACGTAGATTTGTATAAAAATATATATACAAAATACACATAAAATGAAGTAAATACGTATAAGAAAATGTATACAAAATACACATGAAATAATGTAAATTCGTATCAAAATAAATAAACAAAACATCAATAAAAGAATGTGTATTTGTATAAATATAAATATACAAAATACACATAAAATAACGTAAATTTGTATAAAACTATACAAAAATACACAGAAGTATTTAAATTCGTATGAAAATAAATATACAAAAGACAGATAAAATAAACTAAATTTGACTTGAAATGTATATACACAAATACATAAAAATAATTTGAGTTTGTATGAAAATAGATATTCAAAATACACATAAAACTAGGTATATTTCTTTTGAAATATATATACAAAATACCCATAAAATATTGTAAATTTGCGTCAAAATATATAAATACACATAAAATAACTTAAAATAACGTAAATATGTATCAAATATATATACAAAAAACACATTAAATAATGTAATTATGTATAAAAAAAATGTATACAAAACACAAATAAAATAATGTAAAATCGTATCAAAATAAATACAGAAAATATTAATAAAATAATGTAAATTTGTATGAAAATTAAGATGCAAAATACCCATAAAATAACGCATTTTTTTTTTTAAATATATATACAAAAAAACATAAAATATTTGATTTTGTATTAAAATAAATAGATATACAAAATACACATAAAATAAGCTAAATTTTAATTGAAATATATATACAAAATACATAAAATAATGTTAATTTGTATCAAAATACTTATACACTTATACAAATACACATATAATAACGTAAATTTGTATAAAGATATATAAACAAAATACACATTAAATAATGTAAATACGTATAAACGTAAATGTACAAAATACAGAAATAATCATGTAATTCGTATCAAAATAAATAGACAAAATACCTATAAAATAATGTAAATTTCTATGAGAAAACATATACAAAATACACATAATTAACGCAAATATCAATAAAAATATATATAATATAATATATTTTTATACATATTTAAAATATTTAATGTATATTTTGTATATATATTTTATCCAAATTTACGTTATTTTATATGTATTTGTTTATATATTTTCATACAAATTTACATTATTTTATGTGAGTTTTGTATATGTATTTCAATACAAATTTGCCTAACTTTATGTGTATTTTGCATATCTATTTTCAAACAAATTTAAATTATTTTTGTGTATTTTTGTATATATTTTTATACAAATTTTAGCTATTTTATTTGTTTTTTGTATATATATTTTCCTACAAATATACATTCTTTTATTGGAATTTTGTGTATTTAATTTTTTACGAATTTACATTATTTTATGTGTATTTTGTATATATATTTTTCTACGTATTTAAATTATTTTATGTGTATTTTATATATACATTTTCATAAAAATTTACGTTATATTATTGTGTGTATTCGTAAATATTTTGAAAATTTTTTTATACAAATTTATGTTATTTTATGTGTATTTGTATATATATTTTCATACAAATTTATATTATTTCATGTGTATTCTTACATATATTTTATTACAAATTTACCTTATTTTATGTTTATTTTGAATATTTATTTCATTCAATTTTAAATTATTTAATGTGTATATTTGTATTTGTATTTAGGTTATTTTTTGTGTGTTTTCTATATATATTTTCATCCAAAATTACATTATTTTATTGTTATTTTCTTAATTTAACTCGATACGAGTTTAGATTATTTGATAAGTATTTTGTATACATATTTTTATACTCATTTACATTATCTAATGTGTGTTTTGTATATATTTTTTTATGCAAACTAATTTTATGTGCATTTTTGTACATATATTTTTATAGAAACTTAAAACGTTATTTTATGTGTATTTTGTATTTGTTTTCTCATACAAATTTACATTATTTAATTAGTTTTTTGTTTATTTATTTTGATACGAATGACTTGATTATTTGTGTATTTTGTAAATATATTTTTTATACGTATTTACATTACTTAATGTGTATTTTGTTTATATATTTTTTTACAAATTTACGTTATTACATGTGTATTTGTTAAAAATATTTAGAAACGAATTTCCTTTATTTTATGTATTTTGTATATATATTTGTATTCAAATTTAGCTTATTTTGTGTGTATTTTGTATATCTATTTTCATACAAATTTAATCACATCTGTGTATTTTTGTATATAGTTTTATACAAATTTACGTTATTTTATGTGCATTTTGTATATTTATATTTATACAAATACACATTCTCTTATTGGTATTTTGTTTATTTATATTTATACGAATTTACATTATTTTATGTGTATTTTGTATACATTTTTGATTCGTATTTACTTAATTTTATTTGTATTTTGTATATATATATATATATATATATATATATATATATATATATTTATTTATATATATATATATATATATATATATATATATATATATATATATATATATATATATTTATTTATAGAAATCTACGTTATTTTATGTATATTTGTATATATATTTTGAAACAAATTTACATTGTTTTATATGTATTTTGCATATCTATTTCAATACAAATTTACCTTATTGTATGTGCATTTTCTATATTTATTTTAATACAAATTCAAATATTTTATGTGTATTTTGGTATATATAATTTTATAAAAAATGCGTTATTTTATAGGTATTTTGCATCTTAGTTTTCATACAAATGTACATTATTTTATTCATATTCTGTGTATATATTTTGATACGATTTTATATTATACTATTTGTGTTTTGTATATATTTTTTTATACATATTTTCATTATTTAATGTGTATTTTTATATATATTTTATACAAATTAACGTTATTTTAAGTGTATTTGTTTATATAATTTAATTCAAATCTACATTATTTTAAGTGTATTTTGTATATGTATTTAAATACAAATTTACCTAATTTTATGTGTATTTTGTATATTTATTTTCATACAAATTTAAATTATTTTTGTGTTTTTTTGTATATACATATAGAGTAAATTTCTATGAAAATATATATTCAAAATACATATAAAAGTATGTAAATAAGTATAAAAATATATTTATCAAATACACCTAAAAAAAATAAAATTCGTATCAAAATAAATAAAAAAAATTCCGATAAAAGAACGTATATTTTTAGGAAAATAAATATACAAAATACACATAAAATTACGAAAATTTGAATAAAAATATGTACAAAAAAAAAAAAAAATTTCAATTTGTATGAAAATAGATATACAAAATACACATATAATTAGTTAAATTTGTAGGTATTTAAATACATGTACAAAATACACATAAAATAATGTAGATTTGTATGAAATGAAAACAAATTCACATAAAATAACGTACATTTTTATAAAATAGATATCCAAAATATACATAGAATAATGTAAAATCGTATCAAAATAAATACACAGAATATCAATAAAATTATGCAATTTTGTATGTACACATAAAATAACGTAGATTTCTATAGAAATATATATACAAAATACACATGAAATGACGTAAATTGCATAAAAATATATATATACAAAATACACATTAAATAATTTAAATTTCGTCAAAATAAATAAACATAAAATAACCTAAGTTTGTATAAAACTATATACAAAAATACAAAAATAATTTAAATTTGTATGAAAATAAATATACAAAATACACATAAAATTAGGTAAATTTGTATTGAAATACATATACAAAATACACTTAAAATAATGGAAATTTGAATGAAAATATATAAACATATACACTTAAAATAGCGTAAATTTGAATCAAATATATATACAAAATACACATTAAATAATGTAAATATGTATAAAAAAATATATACAAAACACAAATAGAATAATGTTAAATCGTATCAACAATAAATACACAGAATATTAATAAAATAATTTAAATTTGTATGAATATAAAGATTCAAAATATACATAAAATAACGCATTTTTTTAAAAAATATTTATACCAAAATACACATAAAATATTAAAATTTGTATTAAAATAAATATAAAAAATGCACATACTATAAGGTAAATTTGTATTGAAATAGATATGCAAAATACATATAAAACAATGTAAATTTGTTTCAAAATATATATACGAATACACATAAAATACCGTATATTTCTATAAAAATATATACAAAATACACATAAAATAAAGTAAATACGTATAAAAAAATGGATACAAAATATTCATAAAAATCGTATCAAAATAAATAAACAAAATACCAGTAAAAGAATGTGTATTTGTATAAATATACATATACAAAATACACATAAAATATCGTAAATTTGTATAAAACTATATACAAAAATACACAGAAGTAATTAAATTTGTATGGAAATATATATACAAAATACAGCTAAAATAAGCTAAATTTGAATTGAAATGTACATACAAAATACATAAAATAATGTAAATCTGTATCAAAATATTTAGACAAATACATATAATTACGTAGATTTGTTTAAAAATACATAAACAAAATACACATTAAGTAATGTAAATACGTATAAAAAATATGTACAAAATACACATATAATCATGTAATTCGTATCAAAATAAATAAACAAAATAGCAATAAAATAATGTAAATTTGTATGAGAAAACATATACAAATAACTCAAATTTCTATAAAAATATATATACAAAAATGCACATAAAATAAAGTAAATTTGCAAAAAAATAAATATACAAAACACACACTAAATAATGTAAATGCGTACATAAAATAATATAAATTTGAATAAAACTATATAAAAAATACACAAAATAATTTAAATTTGTTTGAAAAGAAATATACAAAATACACATAAAATTACGGAAATTTGTATTGAAATACATATACAAAATACACATCAAATAATGTAGATTTGAATGAAAATATATAAACAAATACGCTTAAAATAACGTAAATTTGTATAAAATATATATGCAAGATACACATTAAATAATGTTAATGTGTATAAAAAAATATATACAAAAAACAAATATAATAATGTAAAATCGTATCAAAATAAATACACAGAATATCAATAAAATAATGTAAACTTGTATGAAAATAAAGATGCAAAATTCCCAAAAATTATCGCATTTTTTATAAAAATATATTTACCAAAATACACATAAAATATCTAAATTTGTATTGAAATAAATATACAAAATGCATATACAGTAAGGTAAATTTGTATTGAAAGAGATATTCAAAAATACATATAACTCAATGTAAATTTGTTTCAAAATATATATACGAATACAAATAAAATAAAGTAGATTTCTATAGAAATATATATACAAAATACATATGAAATTATGTAAATACGTATAAAAATATATATACAAAATACATATCAAATAATGTAAATTCGTGCCAATATAAAGAAACAAAATATCATGAAAAGAATGTGTATTTGTATGAAAATAGATAATAGATAATAAATTTGTATAAAATATATATGCAAGATACACATTAAATAATGTAAATATGTATAAAAAAGTATATACAAAAAACAAATAGAATAATGTAACATCGTATCAAAATAAATACATCGAATATTAATAAAACAATGTAAATTTGTATGAAAATAAAGATACAAAATTCCCATAAAATAGCGCATTTCTTATAAAAATATATATATCAAAATACTCATAAATTATTTAAATTTGCATTGAAATAAATATACAAAACGCACATTCAATAAGGTAAATTTGTATTGAAAGAGATATGCAAAAATACATATAAAACAATGTAAATTTGTTTCAAAATATATATACGAATACAAATAAAAAAACGTAGATTTCTATAAAAATATATATACAAAATACACATAAAATTAAGTAAATACGTATAAAAAAAATGTATACAAAATGCACATAAAATAATGTAAATTCGAATTAAAATAAATAAACAAAATACCAATAAAAGAATGTGTATTTGGATAAATATAAATATACAAAATACACATACAAAATAAACATAAAATAAGGTAGATTTGCAATAAAATATATGTACAAAATACACAAAAAATAATGTAAATTTATATGAAAATATATATTCAAATACACATAAATACCATGAATTTTTATAAAAATATATATTCAAAATAAATATTAAATAATGTAAAAGCGTATAAAAATATATATACAAAGTACATATAAAGTAATGTAAATTCGTATCAATATAAATCAACAAAACACCAATAAAATAATATATATTTGAATGAAAATAAATTTACAAAATACACATAACAAATAAAATTTCTATTAAAATATATACAAAAATACATAGAAATAATTTGAGTTTGTATGAAAATAAATATACAAAATACACATTAAACTAGGTAAATTTCTTTTGAAATGTATATACAAAATGCCCATAAAATATTGTAAATTTGTGTCAAAATATATAAACATATACACATAAAATAACGTAAATTTGTATGAAAAATATATACAAAATACACATAGAATAATGTCAATTCGTATCAAAATGAATGAGCAGAGTATCAATAAAATAATGTAAATTTTTATGAAAATAAAGATGCTTATAAAAATACAGATACAAAAATACACATCGAATAATTAAATTTGTATTAAAATTAATATACAAAATGCGTATATAATAATGTAAATTTGTATTGAAAAAATATGCAACATACACGTTTACTCATACAAATTTATATTATTTTATTGGTATTTTGTTTATTTATTTTGATACGAATTACATGATTATATGTGTATTTTGTACATATTTTTTTATACGTGTTTACATTATTTAATGTGTATTTTGTTTATATAATTTCATAAATTTACGTTATTATATGTGTATTTGTATAAATATTTTGATACAAATTTACTTTATTTCATGTATTTTGTATATATATTTCAATTCAAGTTTAGCTTATATTGTGTTGTATTTTGTACATATTTTTCTGTACGTATTTACATTATTTAATGTGTATTTTGTTTATATAATTTCATACAAATTTACGTTATTATATGTGTGTTTGTATAAATATTTTGATACAAATTTACTTTATTTCATGTATTTTGTATATATATTTCAATTCAAATTTAGCTTATTTTGTGTGTATTTTGTATATATTTTCATACAAAATTAATTACTTCTGTGTATTTTTGTATATAGTTTTATATAAATTTACGTTATTTTATGAGTATTTTGTATAATTCTATTTATACAAATACACATTCTTTTATTGGTATTTTGTTTATTTATTTTGATACGAATTTAACATTATTTTATGTGTATTTTGTATACATTTTTTTTATACGTATTTACTTCATTTATGTGTATTTTGTATATATATTTTTATAGAAATCTACGTTATTTTATGTGTATTCGTATATATATTTTGAAACAAATTTACATTGTTTTATATGTATTTTACATATCTATTTCAATACAAATTTACCTTATTGTATGTGTTTTTTGTATATTTATTTTAATACAAATTTAGTTTTTTGATGTGTATTTTGGTATATATATTTTTATAAATAAAAAAATGCGTTATTTTATGGGTATTTTGCTTCTTTATTTTCATACAAATTTAGATTATTTTATTAATATTCTGTGTATTTATTTTGATACGATTTTACATTATTCTATTTGTGTTTTGTACATATTTTTTTATACAAATTTACGTTTTTTTAGTGTATTTGTTTATGTATTTTCATTCAAATTTACATTATTTTATGTGTATTTTGTGTATGTATTTTAATACAAATTTACCTAATTTTATGTGTATTTTGTATATTTATTTTCATACAAATTTAAAATATTTTTGTGTATTTTTTTATATAGTTTGATACAAATTTAGGTTATTTTATGTGTATTTTGTATATCTATTTTCATACAAATACACATTCTTTTATTGATATTTTCTTTATTTATTTTGACGCGAATTTACGTTATTTAATGTGTATTTTTTATATATATTTTTATACGTATTTACATCATTTCATGTGTATTTTGTATAGTTTTAAACAAATTTATATTATTTAATGTGTATTTTGTATATATATATTTATACAAATACACATTCTTTTATTGGTATTTTGTTTATTTATTTTGATACTAATTTACATTATTTAATGTGTATTTTGTATATATTTTTTATACGTATTTACTTAATTTTATGTGTATTTTGTATATATATTTTTATAGAAATCTACCTTATTTCATGTGTATTCGTATATGTATTTTGATACAAATTTACATTGTTTATATGTATTTTGCATATGTATTTTTGTGTATTCTGTATTTATTTTTGTTATACATAGAATAATGTAAAATCGTATCAAAATAAGTACACAGAATATCAATAAAATAATTTAAATTTGTATGAAAATAAAGATGCAAAATACCCATAAGATAAAGTATATTTTTTTCTAAAAATAAATATACAAAAAGACACATAGAATAATTAAATTTGTATTAAAATTAATATACAAAATGCACACATACAATAAGGTAAATTTGTATTGAAAAAAAACGCAAAATACAAATAAAACAGTGTAAATTTGTTTCAAAATATATATACGAATACACATAAAATAACGTAGATTTCTATAGAAATATATATACAAAATACACATGAAATTATGAAAATACGTATAAATATATATATATATATATATATATATATTAAGTAATGTAAATTCGTGTCAAAATAAATAAACAAAATATCATGAAAATAATGTATTTGTATGAAAATAAATAATAGATAATAAATTTGTATTAATATATATGCAAGATACACATTAAATAATGTAAATATGTATAAAAATATATATACAAAAACAAATAGAATAATGTGAAATCGTATCAAAATAAATACACCGAATATTAATAAAATAATATAAATTTGTATGAAAATAAAGATGTAAAATTAAAATAAAATAGCGCATTTATTATAAAAATATATATACAAAATACACATAAAATATTTAAATTTGTATTGAAATAAATATACAAATGCACATACAATACAAATAAAATAATATAAACTATAAAATAAATAAACAAAATACCAATAAAAGAATGTGTATTTGTTCTGTGTATTTTGTATATAGTTTTATACAAATTTACGATATTTTATGTGTATTTTGTATATTTATATTTATACAAATACACTCTTTTACTGGTATTTTGTTTATTTATTTTAATTGATTTTATGTGTATTTTGTATTCATTTTTATACGTTTTACTTAATTTTATGTGTATTTTGTATATATTTTCATAGAATTCAACGTTATTTTATGTGTATTCGTATATATTTTGAAACAAATTTACATTTTTTTGTATGTATTTTGCATATCTATTTCAATACAAATTTACCTTTCAGTATGTGCATTTTTTATATTTATTTTAATACAAATTTTAATATTTTATGTGTATTTTGGTATATATATTTTTATAAAAAATGCGTTATTTTATGGCTATTTTGCATCTTTATTTTCATACAAATTTACATTATTTTATTAATATTCTGTGTATTTATTTTGATACGATTTTACATTATTCTATTTGTGTTTTGTATATATTTTTTTATACATATTTACATTATTTAATTAGTATTTTGTATATATATCTGATACAAATTTACGTTATTTTAAGTGTATATGTTTATATATTTTCATTTAAACTTCCATTATTTTATGTGTATTTTGTATATGTATTTCAATACAAATTTGCCTAATTTTATGTGTATTTTGTATATTTATTTTCATACAAATTTAAATTATTTTTGTGTATTTTTGTATATAGTTTTATACAAATTTAGGTTATTTTATGAGTATTTTGTATATCTATATTCATACAAATACATATTCTTTTATTGATATTTTGTTTATTTATTTTGACGAGAATTTAAATTATTTAATGTGTATTTTGAATATATATTTTTATACGTATTTACATCATTTCATGTGTATTTTGTATATATATTTCTGTAGAAATCTACGTTATATTATGTGTATTCGTATATAGATTTTTAAACAAATTTACACTTTTATGTGTATTTTGCATATTTTTTCAATACAAATTTACCTTATTGTATATGCATTTTGTATATTAATTTTAATACAAATTTAATTATTCTATGTGTATTTTTGTATATGTATTTTTATAAAAATATGCTTTATTTTATGGGTATTTTGCATCTTTATTTTCATACAAATTTACGTTATTTTATTGGAATTCTGCTCATTCATTTTGATACGATTTGACATTATTCTATGTGTATTTTGTATATATTTTTCATACAAATTTACGTTATTTTATGTGTATTTCTTTATATATTTTGACACAAGTTTACAATATTTTATGGGTATTTTGTATATATATTTCAAAAGAAATTTACCTAGTTTTATGTGTATTTTGAATATCTATTTTCATTCAAACTCAAATTATTTTTATGTATTTTTGTATATATTTCAATACAAATTTTAGTTATGTTATGTGTATTTTGTAAATCTATTTTCATTCAAATATATATTATTTTATGGGTATTTTGTTGATTTATATTGATACGAATTTACATTATTTTATATGTACTTTTTATATATATTTTTATACGCATTTACATTATTTAATATTTGTATGAAAATAAAGAAGCAAAATGCCCATAAAATAACGCATTTTTTTTATTTATAAAAATATATATACCAAAATACACATCAAAAAATTAAATTTATATTAAAATAAATATACAAAAAACACATTCAATAAGGTAAATTTGTATTGAAATAGATATGCAAAATACATAAAAAACAATGTAAATTTGTTTCAAAATATATATACGAATACACATAAAATAACGTAGATTTCTATAAAAATATATATACAAAATACACATAAAATGAAGTAAATACGTATAAAAAAATGTATACAAAATACAAATAAAATAATGTAAATTCGCATCAAAATAAATAAACAAAATAACAATAAAAGAATGTGTATTTGTATAAATATAAATATACAAAATACACATAAAATAACGTAAATTTATATAAAACTATATACAAAAATACACAGAAGTAATTAAATTTGTATGAAAATATATACAAAATACACACAAAATAAGCTAAATTTGAATTGAAATATATATACAAAATACATGAAATAAAGTAAATTTGTATCAAAATATTTATACAAATACACATATAATAACGTAAATTTGTATGTAAATATATAAACAAAACACACATTAAATAATGTAAATACGTATAAATATGTACAAAATACACATATAATCATGTATTCGCATCAAAATAAATAAACAAAATACCAATAAAATAATATAAATTTGTATGAGTAAACGTGTATGTTGCATATTTTTTCAATACAAATTTACCTTATTATATACGCATTTTGTATATTAATTTTAATACAAATTTAATTATTCGATGTGTATTTTTGTATCTGTATTTTTATAAACATATGCTTTATTTTTTGGGTATTTTGCATCTTTATTTTCATACAAATTTACATTATTTTATTGATATTCTGCTCATTCATTTTGATACGAATTGACATTATTCTATGTGTATTTTGTATATATTTTTCATACAAATTTACGTTATTTTATGTGTATTTGTTTATATATTTTGACACAAATTTACAATATTATATGGGTATTTTCTATATACATTTCAAAAGAAATTTACCTAGTTTTATGTATGTTTTGTATATCTATTTTCTTACAAACTCAAATTATTTCTATGTATTTTTGTATATATTTTAATACAAATTTTAGTTATGTTGTGTATTTTGTAAATTTATTTTCATTCAAATATATATTATTTTATTGGTGTTTTGTTGATTTATATTGATACGAATTTACATTATTTTATATATTCTTGGTATATATATTTTTATACGCTTATACATTATTTAATATTTATTTTGAATATATATTTTTATACAAATTCATGGTATTTTATGTGTATTTATATATATATTTTTATATAAATTTACATTATTTTATGTGTATTTTGTACAAATATTTTTTTACAAATCTACCTTATTTTATGTTTATTTTGTATTCTACAGCAAAGGAGACAGCTCAAGGGCACAAAAAAGTAAACATCAATAAAAAAAAGCCCGCCACTCGCTGCTCCCAAAAAGAATCCAAAGAGGCGGCCGAAAGATAGGTCAGTTTCGGGAGGAGAGGTGTCCTGATACCCTCCTCTTGAAAGAGTTCAAGTCGTAGGCAGGAGGAAATACAGATGAAGGAAGATTGTTCCAGAGTTTACCAGCGTGAGGGATGAAAGAGTGAAGATGCTGGTTAACTCTTGCATAAGGGGTTTGGACAGTATAGGGATGAGCATGAGTAGAAAGTCGAGTGCAGCGGGGCCGCGGGAGGGGGGGAGGCATGCAGTTAGCAAGTTCAGAAGAGCAGTCAGCGTGGAAATATCGATAGAAGATAGAAAGAGAGGCAACATTGCGGCGGAATTTAAGAGGTAGAAGACTATCAGTATGAGGAGGAGAGCTGATGAGACGAAGAGCCTTTGCCTCCACTCTGTCCAGAAGAGCTGTGAGTGGAGCCCCCCCACACATGAGATGCATACTCCATACGAGGGCGGACAAGGCCCCTGTATATGGACAGCAACTGTGCAGGGGAGAAGAACTGGCGGAGACGGTACAGAACGCCAAGCCTCGAGGAAGCTGATTTAGTAAGAGATGAGATATGAAGTTTCCAGTTGAGATTTTGAGTTAAGGATAGACCGAGGATGTTTAGTGTTGAGGAAGGTGATAGCTGGGTGTTGTCAAAGAATAGGGGATAGTTGTTTGGAAGATTGTGTCGAGTGGAGAGGTGGAGAAACTGTGTTTTTGAGGCGTTGAAGGACACCAGGTTCTTGTTGCCCCAATCGGAAATAATAGTAAGGGCTGAGGCTAAGCGTTCTGCAGCCTCCAACCTTGAGTCGTTAAGTTCCTGAAGGGTGGGTCTTCTATTAAAAGAAGTTGAATAATGCAGAGTGGAATCATTGGCGTAGGAATGGATAGGACAGTTCGTTTTGGAAAGAAGATCATCAATGAACAACAGAAAAAGAGTGGGAGATAGGAAAGAACCCTGTGGTACACCACTGTTAATAGATATATGTGAAGAACAGTGACCGTCAACAAAGGAAGAAATAGAACGGTCAGAAAGGAAACTGGAGATAAAGGTACAGAGAGAAGGATAGAAACCGTAGGAGGGTAGTTTAGAAAGCAAAGATTTGTGCCAGACCCTATCAAAAGCTTTTGATATGTCCAGCGCAATAGCAAAAGTTTCACCGAAACGGCTAAGAGAGGATGACCAAGAGTCAGTTAAGAAGGCTAGGAGATCACCAGTAGAACGCCCCTTGCGGAACCCATACTGGCGATCAGATAAAAGGTCAGAAGTGGAAAGGTGCTTTTGAATCTTCCGGTTAAGGATTGATTCAAAAGCTTTAGATAGACAAGAAAGTAAAGCAATAGGACGGTAGTTTGAGGGATTGGAGCGGTCACCCTTCTTAGGTACAGGCTGTATGAAGGCATACTTCCAGCAAGAAGGAAAGGTAGATGTTGACAGGCAGAGGCGAAAGAGTTTGACCAGGCAGGGTGACAGCAGTATGTGTATTTTGTATGTTTATATTTATCCAAATACACATTCTTTTATTGGTATTTTGTTTATTTATTTTAATTCGAATTTACATTATTTTATGTGTATTTTGTATACATTTTTTTATACGTACTTACTTAATTTTATGTGTATTTTGTATATATATTTTTATAGAAATCTACGTTTTTTTATTTGTATTCGTATATATATTTTGAAACAAATTTACATTGTTTTATATGTATTTTTGCATATATCTTTCAATACAAATTTACCTTATTGTATGTGCATTTTGTATATTTGTTTCAATGCAAATTTAAATATTTTATGTGTATTTTGGTTGGTATATTTTTATAAGATTACGAAAATTTGAATAAAAATATATACAAAAAAACAAAAAAATAAATTTCAATTTGTATGAAAATAGATCTACAAAATACACATATAATTAGTTAAATTTGTATTTAAATACATGTACAAAATACACATAAAATAATGTAAATTTGTATGAAATGAAAACAAATTCACATAAAATTCGCGTCAAAATAAACAAACAAAATATCAATAAAAGAATGTGTATTTGTATGAAAATAGATATACAAAATACACATAAAATAACCTAAATTTGTATCAAACTATATACAAAAATACACAAAAATATTTTAAATTTGTATGAAAATACATATACAAAATACACATAAAATTAGGTAAATTTGTATTGAAATACATACAAAATACACATAAAATAATGTAAATTTGAATGAAAATACATAAACAAATACACTTAAAATAACAAATTTGTATAAAATATGTACAAAACACAAATAGAATAATGTAAAATCGTATCAAAATAAATACTCAGAATATTAATAAAATAATGTAAATTTGTATGAAAATAAAGAAGCAAAATACCCATAAAATAACGCATTTTTTTTATTTATAAAAATATATATACCAAAATACACATCAAAAAATTAAATTTCTATTAAAATAAATATACAAAAAACACATACAATAAGGTAAATTTGTATTGAAATAGATATGCAAAATACATATAAAACAATGTAAATTTGTTTCAAAATATATATACGAGTACACATACATATAAAATAACGTAAATTTGTATAAAATATATATACAAAATATACATTAAATATTTTAAATATGTATAAAAATATATTATATTATATATATTTTTATTGATATTTGCGTTATTTATGTGTATTTTGTATATGTTTTCTCATAGAAATTTACATTATTTTATTGGTATTTTGTCTATTTATTTTGATACGAATTACATGATTATTAGTGTATTTTGTACATTTTTTTATACGTATCTTTATTATTTAATGTGTATTTTGTTTATATATTTTCATACAAATTTACGTTATTATATGTGTATTTGTATAAGTATTTTGATACAAATTTACATTATTTTATGTATTTTGTATATATATTTCAATTTAAATTTAGCTTATTTTATGTGTATTTTGTATATCTATTTATTTTAATACAAAATCAAATATTTTATGTTTTTCCGTATATATATTTTTATAAAAAATGCGTTATTTTATGGGTATTTTGCATCTTAATTTTCATACAAATTTACATTATTTTATTAATATTTTCTGTATTTATTTTGATACGATTTTATATTATTTTATTTGTGTTTTGTATATATTTTTTTATACATATTTACATTATTTAATGTGTTTTTTGTATATATATTTGATACAAATTTACGTTATTTTATGTCTATATGTTTATATATTTTCATTCAAATTTACATTATTTTATGTGTATTTTTTTATATTTCCATACAAATTTACCTAATTTCATATGTTTTTTGTATATATATTTTCATACAAGTTTAAATTATTTTTGTGTATTTTTGTTTATAGTTTTATACAAATTTAGGTTATTTTATGTGTATTTTGTATATCTATTTTCATACAAATACACATTCTTTTCATGATATTTTGTTTATTTATTTTGACACGAATTATAACATACATTTGTATAAAATAGTGCTATGTGTATATTTGTATATGTATTTTTATAAAAATATGCTTTATTTTATGGGTATTTTGCATTTTTATTTTCATACAAATTTACATTATTTTATTTATATTCTGTTTATTTTTTTTTAAACAATTTTACATTATTCTATGTGTATTTTGTATATCTATTTTTATACGTATTTACTTAATTTTATGTGTATTTTGTATATATATTTTTATAGAAATCTACGTTATTTTATGTGTATTCGTATATATATTTTGAAAAAAATTTACATTGTTTTATATGTATTTTTGCATATCTCTTTCAATAGAAGTTTACCTTATTGTATGTGCATTTTGTATATTTATTTCAATACAAATTTAAATATTTTATGTGTATTTTGGTATATATATTTTTATAAGAAATGCGCTATTTTATGGGAATTTTGCATCTTTATTTTCATACAAATTTACATTATTTTATTAATATTCGGTGTATATATTTTATACCTATTTACATTATTTAATGTGTATTTTGTTTATATATTTTTATACAAATTTACGTTATTATATGTGTATTTGAATATATATTTTGATACAAATTTGCATTGTTTTATGTATTTTCTATATTTATTTCAATTCTAATTTAGCTTATTTTGTGTGTCTTTTGTATATCTATTTTCATACAAATTTAATTATTTTTGTTTATTTTTGTATATAGTTTTATACAATTTTACGTTATTTTATGTGTATTTTGTATATTTATATTTATACAAGTACACATTCTTTTATTGGCACTTTGTTTATTTATTTTGATACGAATTTACATTATTTTATGTGTATTTTGTATACATTTTCTTGTACGTATTTATTTCATTTTATGTGTATTTTGTATATATATTTTTATAGAAATCTACGTTATTTTATGTGTATTCGTATATATATTTTGAAAGAAATTTACATTCTTTTATATATATTTTGCATATTTGTATAAATATAAATATACAAAATGCACATAAAATAAGGTAAATTTATATAAAACAATATTCAAAGATACACAGAAGTAATTAAATTTGTATGAAAATAGATATACAAAATACATATAATAAAGTAAATTCGTTACAAAATATTTTTAACAAATATACATATAATAACGTAAATTTGTAAAAAAATATATAAACAAAATACACATTAAGTAATGTAAATACGTATAAAAAAATATTTACAAAATACACAAATAATCAAGTCATTTGTATCGAAATAAATAAACAAAAAACTAATTAAATAATGTAAATTTGTATGAGAAAACATATACAAAATACACATAAAATAACGTTTTAAGTTTCTATAAAAATATATGTACAAAAATGCACATAAAAATTTACATTATTTTATATGTATTTTGTACATGTATTTAAAGACAAATTTATCTAATTATATGTGTATTTTGTATATCTATTTTCAAACAAATTGAAATTATTTTTGTTTTTTTTGTATAAATTTTTATACAAATTTTCGCTATTTTATGTATATTTTGTATATTTATTTTCCTACAATTATACGTTCTTTCATCGGAATTTTGTTTATTTATCTTGATACGAATTTACTTTATTTTAGGTGTATTTGGTATATATATTTTTTACTATTTACATAAGTTTATGTGTATTTTGTATGTATATTTTCATAGAAATTTACTCTATTTTATGTGTATTCGTATATATATTTTCATACAAATTTACATTATTGATGTGCATTTTACATATCTATTTCAATACAAATTTACTTTATAGTATATTCATTTTAATATAAATTTAACTATTTCATGTGTATTTTTGTATATATATTTTTATGCAAATATGCGTTATTATATGGGTATTTTGCATCTTTATTTTCATACAAATTTACATTATTTAATTGATATTCTCTTTATTTATTTTGATACGATTTAATATTATTCTATGTGTATTTTGTATATATATTTTTATACATATTTACATTATTTAATGTATATTTTGTATATATACTTTATTAAAATTTACGTTATTTTATGTATATTTGTTTATATATTTTCATACAAATTTACATAGTTTTATACAAATTTACGTTATTTTATGTGTATTTTGTATATGTATTTTCATACAAATACACATTCTTTTATTGATATTTTGTTTATTTATTTTGACACGAATTTACATTATTTAATGTCTATTTTGTATATATATTTTTATGCGTATTTACAGCATCTCAAGTGCATTTTGTATGTATATTTCTATAGAAATCTACGTTATTTTATGTGTATTCGTATATATATTTTGAAACAAATTTACATTGTCTTATGTGTATTTTGCATATTTAAAAAATAATAATTAACTTATTGTATGTGCATTTTGTATATTACTTTTAATACAAATTTAATTATTGAATGTGTATTTTTGTATATATATTTTTATAAAAATATGCTTAATTTTATGGGTATTTTGCACATTTATTTTCATACAAATTTACGTTATTTTATTGATATTCTGTGTATTTATTTTGATACGATTTTACATTATTCTATGTGTATTTTTTATATATATTTTATACAAATGTAAGTTATTTTATGTGTATTTGTTTTAATTTCTTACAAATTTACATTATTTTATGTGTATTTTGTACATGTATTTAAAGACAAATTTAACTAATTATATGTGTATTTTGAATATCTATTTTCATACAAATTGAAATTATTTTTGTTTATTTTTGTATATATTTTCATACAAATTCTCGTTATTTTATGTGTATTTTGTATATTTATTTTTCTACAAATATACGTTCTTTTATCTGAATTTTGTTTATTGAGTTTGATACGAGTTTACCTTATTTTGTATATCTATTTTCATACAAATTTAATTACTTCTGTGTATTTTTGTGTATAGTTTAATATAAATTTACGTTATTTTATGTGTATTTTGTATATTTATATTTATACAAATACACATTCTTTTATTGGTATTTTGTTTATTTATTTTGATACGAATTTATATTATTTTATGTGTGTTTTGTATGCATTTTTTTATACGTATTTACTTCATTTTATGTGTATTTTGTATATATATCTTTATAGAAATCTACGTTATTTTATTTGTATTCGTATATATATTTTGAAACAAATTTACATTGTTTTATATGTATTTTGCATATCTATTTCAATACAAATTTACCTTATTGTATGGGTTTTTTATATATTTATTTTAATACAAATTTAATTTTTTTATGTGTATTTTGGTATATATATTTTTATAAATAAAAAAAATGCGTTATTTTATCGGTATTTTGCCTCTTTATTTTCATACAAATTTACATTATTTTATTAATATTCTGTGTATTTATTTTGATACGATTTTACATTATTCTATTTGTGTTTTGTATATATTTTTTTATACAAATTTACGTTATTTTAAGAGTATTTGTTTATGTATTTTCATTCAAATTTACATTATTTTATGTGTATTTTGTATATGTATTTCAATACAAATTTACCTAATTTTATGTGTATTTTGTATATTTATTTTCATACATATTTAAAATATTTTTGTGTATTTTTGTATATAGTTTGATGCAAATTTAGGTTATTTTATATGTATTTTGTATATCTATTTTCATACAAATACACTTTCTTTTAATGATATATATTGATTATTTATTTTGACGCGAATTTACATTATTTAATGTGTATTTTGTATATATATTTTTATACGTATTTACATCATCTCATGTGTATTTTGTATATATATTCCTATAGAAACCAACGTTATTTTATGTGTATTCGTATATATTTTCTGAAACAAATTTACACTGTTTTATGTGTATTTTGCGTATTTTTTCGATACAAATGAACCTTATTGTATATGCATTTTGTATATTAATTTTAATACGAATTTAATTATTCTATATGTATTTTTGTATATGTATTTAAAAAAAGAAAAGCTTTATTTTATGGGTATTTTGCATCTTTATTTTCATACAAATTTAAATTATTTTATTGATATTCTGTGTACTTATTTTGATACGATTTTACATTATTCTATGTGTATTTAGTATATATATTTTATACAAATGTACGTTGTTTTATGTGTATTTGATTTCATTTCACACAAATTTACATAATTTTACGTGTATTTTGTACATGTATTTAAATAAAAATTTAACTAATTATATGTGTATTTGGTATATCTATTTTCATACAAATTGATATTATTTTCTTTTTTTTTATATATTTTAAATACAAATTTTCGTTATTTTATGTGTATTTTCGGTATTTATTTTCCTACAAATATACGTTTTTTATCGGAATTTTGTTTATTTATTTTGATACAAATTTTGATACAAATACACATTAAATAACATGAATTTACATAAAATTTGTATCAAAATATATACTTATACACACAATAAAATAACGTAATTTTTTTATGAAAATGTATATACGAAATACATATAAAATAATTTAAATACGTAGAAAAATATATATACAAAAAACACATAAAATAGTGTAAATTTGTATGAAAATATATAAACAAATACACATAAAATAATGTAAATTTGGATAAAATATATATACAAAATGAACATTAAATATTGTAAATATGTATAAAAAAAATATATACAAAATACACATAGAATAATGTTAAATCGTATCAAAATAAATAAAGAGAATATCAATAAAATAATGTAAATTTGCATGAAAATAAAGATGCAAAATATCCATATAATAACAAATATTTGCATAAAAATATATATACAAAAATTTATATAAAATAATTAAATTTGTATTAAAATAAATATACAAAATGCACATACAATAAAGTAAATTTGTATTGAAATAGATATCAATAATGTAAATTTGTATCAAAATATATATACGAATACTCATAAAATAGAGTAAATTTCTATGAAAATATACATACAAAATAGATATACAAAATACACATATAACTAGTTAAATTTTTATTTAAATACATTTACAAAAAACACATAAAATAATGTAGATTTGTATGAAATGAAAACAAATACATTTTATATAAAATATATATATACAAAATACACATAGAATAATGTAAAATCATATCAAAATAAATACACAGAATATCAAAAAAATAATGTAAATTTGTATGAAAATAAAGATGCAAAATACCCATAAAATAAGGCATATCTTTATAAAAATACATATACAAAAATACATATAGATTAATCAAATTTGTATTAAAATAATATACAAAATGCACATACAATAAGGTAAATTTGTATTGAAAAAATATGCAAAATACACATAAAACAATGTAAATTTGTTTTGTACATATTTTTTTTATACGTATTTACATTATTTAATGTGTATTTTGTTTATATATTTTCATACAAATTTACGTTATTATATGTGTATTTGTATAAATATTTTGATACAAATTTACTTTATTTCATATATTTTGTATATATATTTCAATTCAAATTTAGCTTATTTTGTGTGTATTTTGTATATATTTTCATACAAATTTAATTACTTTTGTGTTTTTTTGTATATAGTTTTATATAAATTTACGTTATTTTATGTGTATTTTGTATATTTATATTTATACAAATACACATTCTTTTATTGGTATTTTTTTTATTTTTTTTTATACGAATTTACATTATTTTATTTGTATTTTGTATACATTCTTTTTATACGTATTTACTTCATTTTATGTGTATTTTGTATATATATTTTTATAGAAATCTACGTTATTTTATGTGTATTCGTATACATATTTTGAAAAAAATTTACATTGTTTTATATGTATTTTGCATATCTATTTCAATACAAATTTACCTTATTGTATGTGTTTTTTGTATATTTATTTTAATACAAATTAAATTTTTTGATGTGTATTTTGGTATATATATTTTTATAAATAAAAAAAATGCGTTATTTTATGGGTATTTTGCTTCTTTATTTTCATACAAATTTACATTATTTTATTAATATTCTGTGTATTTATTTTGATACGATTTTACATTATTCTATTTGTGTTTTGTACATATTTTTTTATACAAATTTACGTTATTTTAAGAGTATTTGTTTATGTATTTTCATTCAAATTTACATTATTTTATGTGTATTTTGTGTATGTATTTCAATTCAAATTTACCTAATTTTATGTGTATTTTGTATATTTATTTTCATACAAATTTAAAATATTTTTGTGTATTTTTGTATATAGTTTGATACAAATTTAATTTATTTTATGTGTATTTTGTATATCTATTTTCATACAAATACACATTCTTTTATTGATATTTTGTTTATTTATTTTGACGCGAATTTACATTATTTAATGTGTATTTTGTATATATATTTTTATACGTATTTACATCATTTCATGTGTATTTTGTATAGTTTTAAACAAATTTATATTATTTAATGTGTATTTTGTATATATATTTATACAAATACACATTCTTTTATTGGTATTTTGTTTATTTATTTTGATACTAATTTACATTATTTTATGTATTTTGTATACATTTTTTATACGTATTTACTTAATTTTATGTGTATTTTGTATATATATTTTTATAAAAATCTACCTTATTTCATGTGTATTCGTATATATATTTTAAAACAAATTTACATTGTTTATATGTATAATTAAATTTGTATTAAAATTAATATTCAAAATGCGTATATAATAAGGTAAATTTGTATTGAAAAAATATGCAACATACACGTTTACTCATACAAATTTATATTATTTTATTGGTATTTTTTTTTATTTATTTTGATACGAATTACATGATTATATATGTATTTTGTACATATTTTTTTATAAGTATTTTTATTATTTAATGTGTATTTTGTTTATATATTTTCATACAAATTTACGTTATTATATGTGTATTTGTATAAATATTTTGATACAAATTTACTTTATTTCATGTATTTTGTATATATAGTTCAATTCAAATTTAGCTTATTTTGTGTATATTTTGTATATATTTTCATACAAATTTAATTACTTCTGTGTATTTTTGTATATAGTTTTATATAAATTTACGTTATTTTATGTGTATTTTGTATATTTATATTTATACAAATACACATTCTTTTATTGGTATTTTGTTTATTTATTTTGATACGAATTTACATTATTTTATGTGTATTTTGTATACATTTTTTATACGTAATTACTTCATTTTATGTGTATTTTGTATATATGCTTTTATAGAAATCTACGTTATTTTATGTGTATTCGTATATATATTTTGAAACAAATTTACATTGTTTTATATGTATTTTGCATATCTATTTCAATACAAATTTACCTTATTGTATGAGTTTTTTGAATATTTATTTTAATACAAATTTAATTTTTTGATGTGTATTTTGGTATATATTTTTATAAATAAAAAAATGCGTTATTTTATGGGTATTTTGCTTCTTTATTTTCATACAAATTTACATTTTTTAATTAATATTCTGTGTATTTATTTTGATACGATTTTACATTATTCTATTTGTGTTTTGTAAATATTTTTTTATACAAATTTATGTATTTTCATTTTAAGAGTATTTGTTTATGTATTTTCATTTAAATTTACATTATTTTATGTGTATTTTGCGTATGTATTTCAATACAAATTTACCTAATTTTATGTGTATTTTGTATATTTATTTCCATACAAATTTATAATATTTTTGTGTATTTTTGTATATAGTTTGATACAAATTTAGGTTATTTTATGTATTTTGTATATCTATTTTCATATAAATACACATTCTTTTATTGATATTTTGTTTATTTATTTTGACGAATTTACATTATTTAATGTATTTTTATATATTTTTATACATCATTTCATGTGTATTTTGTATAGTTTTAAACAAATTTATATTATTTAATGTGTATTTTGTATATATATATTTATACAAATACACATTCTTTTATTGGTATTTTGTTTATTAATTTTGATACTAATTTACATTATTTTATGTGTATTTTGTATACATTTTTTATACGTATTTATTTTATGTGTATTTTGTATATTTATAGAAATCTACCTTATTTCATGTGTATTCGTATATATATTTTGAAACAAATTTACATTGTTTATATGTATTTTGCATATCTCTTTTTGTGTATTTTGTATTTATTTTTGTTATACATAGAATAATGTAATATCGTATCAAAATAAGTACACAGAATATCAATAAAATAATTTAAATTTGTATGAAAATAAAGATGCAAAATACCCATAAGATAAAGCATTTTTTTTTAATACATATACAAAAATACACATAGAATAATTAAATTTGTATTAAAATTAATATACAAAATGCACACATACAATAAGGTAAATTTGTATTGAAAAAAAACGAAAAATACAAATAAAACAGTGTAAATTTGTTTCAAAATATATATACGAATACACATAAAATAACGTAGATTTCTATAGAAATATATATACAAAATACACATGAAATTATGTAAATACGTATAAAAAAATATATATATATATATATATATATATATATATATATATATATATATATATATATATATATATATATATATATATATATATATATATATATATTAGATATTAAGAAATTTAAATTCGTGTCAAAATAAATAAAAAAAATATCATGAAAAGAATGTGTATTTGTATGAAAATAAATAATAGATAATAAATTTGTATGAAATATATATGCAAGATACATATTAAATAATGTAAATATGTATAAAAAATATATATATACAAAAAACAAATAGAATAATGTAAAATCGTATCAAAATTAATACACCGAATAATAATAAAATTATGTAAATTTGTATGAAAATAAAGATGCAAAATTCCCAAAAATAGCATTTTATAAAAATATATATACCAAAATACACATAAAATATTTAAATTTGTATTGAAATAAATATAAAAAATGCACATACAATAAGGTAAACTTCTATTGAAAGAGATATGCAAAAATACATATAAAACAATGTAAATTTGTTTCAAAATATATATACGAATACACATAAAAAAACGTAGATTTCTAAAAAATATATACAAAATACACATAAAACTAGGTAAATACGTATAAAAAAATGTAAACAAAATACACATAAAATAATATAAATTCTAAACAAAATAAATAAACAAAATATCAATAAAAGAAAGAGTATTTGTATAAATATAAATGTACAAAATACACATACAAAATAAACATAAAATAAGGTAAATTTGTAATGAAATATATGTACAAAATACACATAAAATAATGTAAATTTATATGAAAATGTATATACAAATACACATAAAATACCATGAATTTGTATACAATTATATATTCAAAATAAATATTAAATAATGTAAATGCGTATAAAAATATATATAAAAAGTATATATAAAGTAATGTAAATTCGTTTCAATATAAATCAACGAAATAACAATAAAATGATATATATTTGAATGAAAATAGATTTACAAAATACACATAACATAACTAAAATTTGTATTGAAATATATACAAAAATACATAAAAATAATTTGAGTTTGTATGAAAATAGATATTCAAAATACACATAAAACTAGGTAAATTTCTTTTGAAATATATATACAAAATACCCATAAAATATTGTCAAAATATATAAACAAATACACATAAAATAACGTAAATTTGTATGAAAAAATTATACAAAATACACATAGAATAACGTCAAATGGTATCAAAATGAATGAGCAGAATATCAATAAAATAACGTAAATTTGTATGAAAATAAAGATGCAAAATACCTATTAAATAAAGCATATTTCTATAAAAATACATATACAAAAATACACATAGAATAATTAAATTTGTACTAAAATTAATATACAAAATGCATATACAATAAGGTAAATTTGTATTGAAAAAATATGCAAAATACACAAAAGTGTAAATTTGTTTAAAAATCTATATACGAATACACATAATATAACGTAGATTTCTATAGAAATATATATACAAAATACACATGAAATGATGTAAATATGTATAAAAATATATATACAAAATACACATTATATAATTTAAATTCTCGTCAAAATCAATAAACAGAATATCAATAAAAGAATGTGTATTTGTATGAAAATAGATATACAAAATACTCATAAAATATCCTAAGATTGTATAAAACTATATATAAAAATACACAAAAATAGTTTAAATTTGTATGAAAATAAATATACAAAATACACATAAAATTAGGTAAATTTGTATTTAAATCCATATACAAAATACACATAAAATAATGGAAGTTTGAATGAAAATATATAAACATATACACTTAAAATAACGTAAATTTGTATCAAATATATATACAAAATACTAATTAAATAATGTAAATATGTATAAAAAATATATACAAAACACAAATACAATAATGTAAAATCGTATCAAAATAAATACACAGAATATTAATAAAATAATGTAAATTTGTATGAAAATAAAGATGCAAAATAGCCATAAAATAACGCATTTTTTATAAAAATATATATACCAAAATACACATAAAATATTAAAATTTGTATTAATATAAATATAAAAAATGCACATACTGTAAGGTAAATTTGTATTGAAATAGATATGCAAAATACATATAAAACAATGTAAATTTGTTTCAAAGTATATATACGAATACATATAAAATAACGTTGATTTCTATAAAAATATATACAAAATACACATAAAATGAAGTAAATACGTATAAAAAAATGCATTCAAAATACACATAAAAATCGTATCAAAATAAATAAACAAAATACCAGTAAAAGAAAGTGTATTTGTATAAATATAAATATACAAAATACACATAAAATATCGTAAATTTGTATAAAACTATATACAAAAATACACAGAAGTTATTAAATTTGTATGAAAATACATATACAAAATACAGCTAAAATAAGCTAAATTTGAATTGAAATGTACATACAAAATACATAAAATAATGTAAAACTGTATCAAAATATTTATACAAATACATATAATAACGCAGATTTGTTTAAAAGTATATAAAAAAAATACATATTAAGTAATGTAAATACGTATAAAAAATATGTACAAAATACATATATAATCATGTAACTCGTATCAAAATAAATAAATAAAAAAGCAATAAAATAATGTAAATTTGTATGAGAAAACATATACAAATAACGAAAATTTCTATAAAAATATATGTACAAAAATGCACATAAAATAAAGTAAATTTGCATAAAAATATATATACAAAACACACACTAAATAATGTAAATGCGTACATAAAATAACCTAAATTTGTATAAAACTATATACAAAAATACACAAAAATAGTTTAAATTTGTTTGAAAAGAAATATACAAAATACACATAAAATTAGGTAAATTTGTATTGAAATACATATAAAAAATACACATCAAATAAAGTAAATTTGAATGAAAATATATAAACAAATACACTTAAAATAACGTAAATTTGTATAAAATATATATGCAAGATACACACTAAATAATGTAAATGTGTATAAAAAAATATATACAAAAAACAAATAGAATAATGTAAAATCGTATCAAATTTAATACACAGAATATCAATAAAATAATGTAAATTTGTATGAAAATAAAGATGCAAAACTCCCAAAAATTTTCGCATTTTTTATAAAAATATATATATACCAAAATACACATAAAATATTTAAATTTGTATTGAAATAAATATACAAAATGCATATACAGTAAGGTAAATTTGTATTGAAAGAGATATTCAAAAATACATATAAAACAATGTAAATTTGTTTCAAAATATATATACGAATACACATAAAATAAAGTAGATTTCTATAGAAATATATATACAAAATACATATGAAATTATGTAAATACGTATAAAAATATATATACAAAATACATATCAAATAATGTAAATTCGTGTCAACATAAATAAACAAAATATCATGAAAAGAATGTGTATTTGTATGAAAATAGATAATAGATAATAAATTTGTATAAAATATATGTGCAAGATACACATTAAATAATGTAAATATGTATAAAAAAAGTATATACAAAGCACAAATAGAATAATGTAAAATCGTATCAAAATAAATACACCGAATATTAATAAAATAATGTAAATTTGTATGAAAATAAAGATGCAAAATTCCCATAAAATAGCGCATTTCTTATAAAAATATATATACCAAAATACACATAAAATATTTAAATTTGTATTGAAATAAATATATAAAAAAATACATATAAATAATTTGAGTTTGTATGAAAATAGATATACAAAATACATATAAAACTAGGTAAATTTCTTTTGAAATGTATATACAGAATAGCCATAAAATATTGTAAATTTGTGTCAAAATATATAAACAAATACACATCAAATAACGTAAATTTGTATGAAAAATATATACAAAATACACATAGAATAATGTCAATTCGGATCAAAATGAATGAGAAGAATATCAATAAAATAATGTAAATTTGTATGAAAATAAAGATGCAAAATACCCAAAAAATAAAGCATATGTTTATAAAAATACAGATACAAAAATACACATCGAATAATTAAATTTGTATTAAAATTAATATACAAAATGCGTATATAATAAGATAAATTTGTATTGAAAAAATATGCAACATACACGTTTACTCATACAAATTTATATTATTTTATTGGTATTTTGTTTATTTATTTTGATACGAATTACATGATTATATGTGTATTTTGTACACATTTTTTTATACGTATTTACATTATTTAATGTGTATTTTGTTTATATTTTCATACAAATTTACGTTATTATATGTGTATTTGTATAAATATTTTGATACAAATTTACTTTATTTCATGTATTTTGTATATATATTTCAATTCAAATTTAGCTTATTTTCTGTGTATTTTGTATATATTTTCATACAAATTTAATTACTTCTGTGTATTTTTGTATATAGTTTTATATAAATTTACGTTATTTTATGTATTTTGTATATTTATATTTATACAAATACACATTCTTTTATTGGAATTTTGTTTATTTATTTTGATACGAATTTAACTTATTTTATGTGTATTTTGAATACATTTTTTTATATGTATCTACTTCACTTTATGTGTATTTTGTATATATATATATATATATATATATATATATAGATAGAGATATATATATATATATATATATATATATATATATATATATATATATATATATTTATAGAAATCTACGTTATTTTATGTGTATTCGTATACATATTTTGAAACAAATTTACATTGCTTTATATGTATTTTGCATATCTATTTCAATACAAATTTACCTTATTGTATGTGTTTTTTATATATTTATTTTAATACAAATCTAATTTTTTTATGTGTATTTTGGTATATATATTTTATATAAAAAAATGCGTTATTTTATGGGTATTTTGCCTCTTTATTTTCATACAAATCTACATTATTTTATTAATATTCTGTGTATTTATTTTGATACGATTTTACATTATTCTATTTGTGTTTTGTATATATTTTTTTATACAAATTTACGTTATTTTAAGTGTATTTGTTTATGTATTTTCATTCAAATCTACATTATTTTATGTGTGTTTTGTATATGTATTTCCATACAAATTTACCTAATTTTATGTGTATTTTGTATATTTATTTTCATAGAAATTTAAAATACTTATGTGTATTTTTGTATATAGTTTGATACAAAATTAGGTTATTTTATGTGTATTTTGAATATCTATTAAATATATATAAAAAACACAAATGAAATTATGTAAATACGTATAAAAATATATATACAAAATACATATGAAATAATGTAAATTCGTGTTAAAATAAATAAACAAAATATCATGAAAAGAATGTGTATTTGTATGAAAATAGATAATAGATAATAAATTTGTATAAAATATATATGCAAGATACACATTAAATAATGTAAACATGTATAAAAAAAGTATATGCAAAAAACAAATAGAATAATGTAAAATCGTATCAAAATAAATACACCGAATATTAATAAAATAAAGTAAATTTGTATGAAAATAAAGATGCAAAATTCCCATAAAATAGCGCATTTCTTATAAAAATATATATACCAAAATATACATAAAATGTTTAAATTTGTATTGAAATAAATATACAAAATGCACATACAATAAGGTAAATTTGTATTGAAAGAGATATGCAAAAATACATATAAAACAATGTAAATTTGTTTCAAAATATATACGAATACAAATAAAAAAACGTAGATTTCTATAAATATATATATAGAAAATACACATAAAATTAAGTAAATACGTACAAAAAATGTATACAAAATACACATAAAATGATGTAAATTCGAATTAAAATAAATAAACAAAATACCAATAAAAGAATGTGTATTTGGATAAATATAAATATACAAAATACACATACAAAATAAACATAAAATAAGTTATATTTGTAATAAAACGTATGTACAAAATACACATACAATAATGTAAATTTATATGAAAATATATATACAAATACACATAAAATACCATGAATTTCTTTAAAAATATATATTCAAAATAAATATTAAATAATGTAAGAGCGTATAAAAATATATATACAAAGTACATATAAAATGAAAATTAAGACTCAAAATACCTATAAAATAACGCATATTTTATAAAATTATTGATACCAAAATACATATAAAATATTTAAACTTGTTTTAAAATAAACATACAAAATGCACATACAATAAGGTAAATTTGTATTGAAATAGATATGCAAAATACATATAAAATAATGGAAATTTGTTTCAAAATATATATACGAATACACATAAAATAACGTAGATTTCTATAAAAATACATATACAAAATACATATAAAATTAAGTAAATACGTATAAAAAAAATGTATACAAAATACACATAAAATAATGTAAATTCGTATAAATGTAAATAAACAATTTACCAATAAAAGAATGTGTATTTGTATAAATATAAATATTCAAAATGCACATAAAAAAACGTAAATTTATATAAAACTATATACAAAATAACGCAAATTTCTATAAAAATATATGTACAAAAATGAACATTAAATAAATTTGCATAAAAATATATATACAAAACACACATTAGATAATGTAAATGAGTATAAAAATAGGTATAGAAAATACCTATGAAATAATCTAAATTCGTATCGAATTAAATTAAGAAATACCAATAAAAGAATGTAATTTTGTATGAGAATATATATACAAAAAACACATAAAATAACCTAAATACAAATACAAATATACACATAAAATAATTTAAAATTGAATGAAATAAATATACAAAATAAACATAAAATAAGGTAAATTTGTAATGAAATATATGAAAAAATACACATAAAATAATATAAATTTGTATGAAAATATATATACAAATACACATTAAATAACATGAATTTGTATAAAATTTGCATCAAAATATATACTTATACACACAATAAAATAACGTAATTTTTTTATGAAAATGTATTTACAAAATACACATAAAATAATTTAAATACGTAGAAAAATATATATACAAAAAACACATAAAATAATGTAAGTATGTATGAAAATATATAAACAAATACACATAAAATAATGTAAATTTTGATAAAATATATATACAAAATGAACATTAAATAATGTAAATATATATATAAAAAAATATATACAAAAAACACATAGAATAATGTTAAATCGTATCAAAATAAATAAAGAGAATATCAATAAAATAATGTAAATTTGTATGAAAATAAAGATGCATATATATATATATATATATATATATATATATATATATATATATATATATATATATATATATATATATATATATATATATATATATATATATATATATATATATATATATATATATATATAAATACATATAAAATAATTAAATTTGTATTAAAATAAATATACAAAATGCACGTACAATAAAGTAAATTTGTATTGAAATAGATATGGATAATACACATTAATAATGTAAATTTGTATCAAAATATATATACGAATACTCATAAAATAGAGTAAATTTCTATGAAAATATACATACAAATTAGATATACAAAATACACATATAACTAGTTAAATTTGTATTTAAATACATGTACAAAAAACACATAAAATAATGTAGATTTGTATGAAATGAAAACAAATACATTTTATATAAAATATATATACAAAATACACATAGAATAATGTAAAATCATATCAAAATAAATACACAGAATATCAATAAAATAATGTAAATTTGTATGAAAATAAAGATGCAAAATACCCATAAAATAAAGCATATTTTTATAAAAATACATATACAAAAATACATATAGATTAATCAAATTTGTATTAAAATTAATATACAAAATGCACATGTATTTTGTATATATATTTTTATACAAATCTACGTTATTTTATGTGTATTCGTATATATATTTTGAAACAAATTTACATTGTTTTATATGTATTTTGCATATCTATTTCAATACAGATTTACCTTATTGTATGTGTATTTTGTATATTTATTTTAATACAAATTATTTTTTTCATGTGTATTTTGGTATATATATTTTTTTTTTAAAAATGCGTTATTTAATGGGTATTTTGCATCTTTATTTTCATACAAATTTACATTGTTTTATTAAAATTCTGTGTATTTATTTTGATACGATTTTACATTATTCTATTTGTGTTTTGTATATATTTTTTTATACATATTTACATTATTTAATGTGTATTTTGTATATTTTAAAACAAATTTACGTTATTTTATGCGCATCTGTTAAAATATTTTGATACAAATTTACATTATTTTGTGTATTTTGTATATATATTTTAATACAAATTTATTTTATTTTATGTATATTTTGTATATCTGTTTTCATTCGTATCAAAATAAATAAACAAAATAGCAATAAAATAATGTAATTTGTATGAGAAAACATATACAAATACACATAAAATAACGCAAATTTCTAAAAAAATATATGTTCAAAAATGCGCATAAAATAAAGTAAATTTGCATTAAAATATATATACAAAACACACATTAAATAATGTAAAAGCGTACATAAAATAACCTAAATTTGTATAAAACTATATACAAAAATACATAAAAATATTTAAAATTTGTATGAAAAGAAATATACAAAATAATCATAAAATTAGGTAAATTTGTATTGAAATACATATACAAAATACACATAAAATAATGTAAATTTGAATGAAAATATATAAACAAATACACTTAAAATAACGTAAATATCTATAAAATATATATGCAAGATACACATTAAATAATGTAAATGTGTATAAAAAAATATATACAAAAAAGAAGTAGAATAATGTAAAATCCTATCAATATAAATACACAGAATATCAATAAAATAATGTAAATTTGTATGAAAAGAAAGATGCAAAATTCCCATAAAATAGCGCATTTTTTATAAAAATACACATAAAATATTTAAATTTGAATTGAAATAAATATACAAAATGCATATACAGTAAGGTAAATATGTATTGAAAGAGATATTCAAAAATACATATAAAGCAAAGTAAATTTGTTTCAAAATATATATACGAATACACATAAAATAACGTAGATTTCTAGAGAAATATATATACAAAATACACATGAAATTATGTAAATACGTATAAAAATATATATACAAAATACATATCAAGGTAAATTCGTGTCAAAATAAATAAACAAAATATCATGAATAGAATGTGTATTTGTATGAAAATAAATAATAGATAATAAATTTGTATGAAATATATATGCAAGATACAAATTAAATAATGTAAATATGTATAAAAAAAATATATACAAAAAACAAATAGAATAATGTAAAATCGTATCAAAATAAATACACCGAATATTAATAAAATAATGTAAATTTGTATGAAAATAAAGATGCAAAATTCCCATTGAATAGCGCATTTCTTATAAAAATATATGTACCAAAATACACATAAAATATTTAAATTTGTATTGAAATAAATATACAAAATGCACATACAATAAGGTAAACTTGTATTGAAAGAGATATGCAAAAATACATATAAAACAATGTAAATTTGTTTCAAAATATATATACGAATACACATAAAATAACGTAGATTTCTATAAAAATATATATACAAAATACACATAAAATTAAGTAAATACGTATAAAAATAGATATACAAAATACACATAGAATAATGTAAAATTGTTTAAAAAAAAATACACAGAATATATATAAAATAAAATAAACTTGTATGAAAATAAAAATGCAAAATACCCATAAAAAAAAGCATATTTTTAAGAAATTCATATACAAAAATACATATAGCATAATTAAATTTGTATTAAAATTAATATACAAAATGCATATACAATAAGGTAAATTTGTATTGAAAAAATATGCAAAATACTCATAAAACAGTGTAAATTCATTTCAAAATCTATATACGAATACTCATAAATCAACGTAGATTTCTTTAGAAATATATATACAAAATACACATCAAATGATGTAAACATATATATATATATATATATATATATATATATATATATATATATATATATATATATATATATATATATATATATATATATATATATATATATATATATATATATATATATATATATATATATATATATATATATATAAAATACACATTAAATAATGTAAATTCGCGTCAAAATAAATAAACAAAATATCAATAAAAGAATGTGTATTTGTATGAAAATAGATATACAATATACACATAAAATCACCTAAATTTGAATAAAACTATGTACAAAAATACACAAAAATAATTTTAATTTGTATGAAAATAAATATACAAAATACACATAAAATTAGGTAAATTTGTATTGAAATACATTTACAAAATACACATAAAATAATGTAAATTTGAATGAAAATATATAAACAAATACACTTAAAATAACGTAAATTTGTATAAAATATATATAAAAAATACACATTAAATAATGTAAATATGTATGAAAAAATATATACAAAACACAAATAGAATAATATAAAATCGTATCAAAATAAATACACAGAATATTAATAAAATAATGTAAATTTGTATGAAAATTAAGATGAAAAATACCCTTAAAACAACGCATTTTTTATAAAAATATATATACCAAGACACACATAAAATATTTGAAATTGTATTAAAATAAATATACAAAATGCACATACAATAAGGTAAATTTGTATTGAAATAGATATGCAAAATACATATAAAACCATGTCAATTTTTTTCAAAATATATATACGAATACACATAAAATAACGAAGATATCTATGAAAATAAATATACAAAACACACATAAAATGAAGTAAATACGTATAAAAAAAGGTATACAAAATACACATAAAATAATGTAAACTCGTATGAAAATAAATAAACAAAATACTAATAAAAGAATGTGTATTGTATAAATATAAATATACAAAATACAAATAAAATAACGTAAATTTATATAAAACTATATGCAAAAAAACACAAAAGTAATTAAATTTGTGTGAAAATAGATATACAAAATACATGTGTATTTTGTATATTTATTTTCATACAAATTGAAATTATTTTTGTTTATTTTTTTTATATATTTTCATACAAATTTTCGTTATTTTACGTGTATTTTGTATATTTATTTTCATACAAATTGAAATTATTTTTGTTTATTTTTTTATATATTTTCAAACAAATTTTCGTTATTTTATGTGTATTTTGTATATTTATTTTTTCTACAAATATACGTTCTTTTATCTGAATTTTGTTTATTGAATTTGAAACGAATTTACCTTATTTTGTATATCTATTTTCATACAAATTAAAATACTTCTGTGTATTTTTGTATATAATTTTATAAATTTACGTTATTTTATGTGTATTTTGTATATTTATATTTATAC
Source organism: Eriocheir sinensis (assembly GCF_024679095.1). Lineage (NCBI taxonomy): Eukaryota > Metazoa > Arthropoda > Malacostraca > Decapoda > Varunidae > Eriocheir > Eriocheir sinensis. Next base: position 159,140 of record NW_026112293.1, read on the forward strand.
AAATACACATTCTTTTATTGGTACTTTTTTTATTTATTTTGATACGAATTTACATTATTTTATGTGTATTTTGTATACATTTTTTTTATACGTATTTACTTCATTTTATGTGCATTTTGTATATATATTTTTATAGAAATCTACGTTATTTTATGTGTATTCGTATATATATTTTGAAACAAATTTACGTTGTTTTATATGTATTTTGCATATCTATTTCAATACAAATTTACCTTATTGTATGTGTTTTTTATATATTTATTTTAATACAAATTTAATTTTTTTATGTGTATTTTGGTATATATATTTTTATAAATAAAAAAAAATGCGTTATTTTATGGGTATTTTGCTTCTTTATTTTCATACAAATCTACATTATTTTATTAATATTCTGTGTATTTATTTTGATACGATTTTACATTATTCTATTTGTGTTTTGTATATATTTTTTTATACAAATTTAAGTTATTTTAAGTGTTTTTGTTTATGTCTTTTCATTCAAATTTACATTATTTTATGTGTATTTTGTACATGTATTTCAATACAAATTAACCTAATTTTATATGTATTTTGTATATTTATTTTCATACAAATTTCAAATATTTTTGTGTATTTTTGTATATAGTTTGATACAAATTTAGGTTATTTTATGTGTATTTTGTATATCTATTTTCATACAAATACACATTCTTTTATTGATATCTCGTTTATTTATTTTGACGCGAATTTACAGTATTTAATGTGTATTTTGTATATATATTTTTATACGTATTTACATAATTTCATGTGTATTTTGTATATATATTCCTATAGAAATCAACGTTATTTTATGTGTATTCGTATATATATTTTGAAACAAATTTACACTGTTTTATGTGTATTTTTCAATACAAATTTACCTTATTGTATGTGCATTTTGTATATTAATTTTAATACAAATTTAATTATTCTATGAGTATTTTTGTATATGTATTTTTAAAAAAAATATGCTTTATTTTATGGGTATTTTGCATCTTTATTTTCATACAAATTTAAATTATTTTATTGATATTCTGTGTACTTATTTTGATACGATTTTACATTATTCTATGTATAACAAAAATAAATACAGAATACACAAAAATAGATATGCAAAATACATATAAACAATGTTAATTTGTTTCAAAATATATATACGAATACACATGAAATAAGGTAGATTTCTATAAAAATATTTATACAAAATACACATAAAATTAAGTAAATACGTATAAAAAATGTATACAAAATACACATAAAATAATGTAAATTAGTATCAAAATAAATAAACAAAATACCAATAAAAGAATGTGTATTTGTATAAATATAAATATACAAAATACACATTAAATAATATAAATTTGTTTAAAACTATACAAAATACACATGAAATGATGTAAATACGTATAAAAATATATATAAAAAATACACATTAAGTAATGTAAATTCGCGTCAAAATAAATAAACAAAATATCAATAAAAGAATGTGTATTTGTATGAAAATAGATATACAAAATACACATAAAATAACCTAAATTTGTATCAAACTATATACAAAAATACACAAAAATATTTTAAATTTGTATGAAAATAAATATTCAAAATACACATAAAATTAGGTAAATTTGTAATGAAATACATACACAAAATACACATAAAATAATGTAAATTTGAATGAAAATACATAAACAAATACACTTAAAATAACGTAAATTTGTATAAAAAAATATGTACAAAACACAAATAGATTAATGTAAAATCGTATCAAAATAAATACACAGAATATTAATAAAATAATGTAAATTTGTATGAAAATAAAGAAGCAAAATACCCATAAAATAACCCCCCTTTTTTTTTTTTAAATATGTACCAAAATACACATCAAAAAGTTAAATTTGTGTTAAAATAAATATACAAAAAACACAAACAATAAGGTAAATTTGTATTGAAAGAGATATGCAAAAAACATAAAAAACAATGTAAATTTGTTTCAAAATATATATACGAATACACATAAAATAACGTAGATTTCTACAAAAATATATATACAAAATACACATAAAATGAAGTAAATACGTATAAAAAAATGTATACAAAATACACATAAAATAATGTAAATTCGTATCAAAATAAATAAACAAAATACCAATAAAAGAATGTGTATTTGTATAAATAAAAATATACAAAATACACATAAAATAACGTAAATTTATATAAAACTATATACAAAAATACACAGAAGTAATTAAATTTGTATGAAAATATATACAAAATACACACAAAATAAGCTAAATTTGAATTGAAATATATATACAAAATACATGAAATAAAGTAAATTTGTATCAAAATATTTATACAAATACACATATAATAACGTAAATTTGTATGAAAATATATCAACAAAATGCACATTAAATAATGTAAATACGTATAAAAAGATATGTACTAAATACACATATAATCATGTAATTCGTATCAGAATAAATAAACAAAATACCAATAAAATAATATAAATTTGTATAAGTAAACGTGTATGTTGCATATTTCTTCAATACAAATTTACTTTATTATATACGCATTTTGTATATTAATTTTAATACAAATTTAATTATTCGATGTGTATTTTTGTATCTGTATTTTTATAAATATATGCTTTATTTTTTGGGTATTTTGCATCTTTATTTTCATACAAATTTACATTATTTTATTGATATTCTGTTCATTCATTTTGATACGAATTGACATTATTCTATGTGTATTTTGTATATATTTTTCATACAAATTTACGTTATTTTATGTGTATTTGTTTATATATTTTGACACAAATTTACAATATTTTATGGCTATTTTGTATATACATTTCAAAAGAAATTTACCTAGTTTTATATGTATTTTGTATATCTATTTTCATACAAACTCAAATAATTTTATGTATTTTTGTATATATTTTAATACAAATTTTAGTTATGTTATGTGTATTTTGTAAATTTATTTTCATTCAAATATATATTATTTTATTGGTGTTTTGTTGATTTATATTGATACGAATTTACATTATTTTATATGTACTTTGTATATATATTTTTATACGCTTTTACATTATTTAATATTTATTTTGAATATATATTTTTTTACAAATTCATGGTATTTTATGTGTATTTGTATATATATTTTCATATAAATTTACATTATTTTATGTGTATTTTGTACATATATTTTATTACAAATCTACCTTATTTTATGTTTATTTTGTATGTGTATTTTGTATATTTATATTTATCCAAATACACATTCTTTTATTGGTATTTTGTTTATTTATTTTGTTTCGAATTTACATTATTTTATGTGTATTTTGTATACATTTTTTATACGTATTTACTTAATTTTATGTGTATTTTGTATATATATTTTTATAGAAATCTAGGTTTTTTTATTTGTATTCGTATATATATTTTGAAACAAATTTACATTGTTTTATATGTATTTTTGCAGATCTTTTTCAATACAAATTTACCTTATTGAATGTGCATTTTGTATATTTATTTCATTGCAAATTTAAATATTTTATAAGTATTTTGGTATATATATTTTTATAAGAAATGCGCTATTTTATGGGAATTTTGCATCTTTATTTTCATACAAATATTTTATTAATATTCCGTGTATTTATTTTGACACGATGCTACATTATTCTATTTGTTTTTTGTATATACTTTTTTATACATATTTACATTATTTAATGTGTATCTTGCATATATATTTTATACAAATTTATTATCTATTATCTATTTTCATACAAATACACATTCTTTTCATGATATTTTGTTTATTTATTTTGACACGAATATACATTATTTGATATGTATTTTGTATATATATTTTTATACGTATTTACATAATTTCATATGTATTTTGTATATATATTTCTATAGAAATCTACTTTATTTTATGTGTATTCGTATATATATTTTGAAACAAATTTACATTGTTTTATATGTATTTTTAAATATCTCTTTCAATACAAATTTACCTTACTGTATATGCTTTTTGTATATTTATTTCAATACAAATTTAAATATTTTATGTGTATTTTGGTAAATATATTTTTATAAAAAATGCGATAATTTTTGGGAATTTTGCATCTTTATTTTCATACAAATTTACATTATTTTATTGATATTCTGTGTATTTATTTTGAATCGATTTTACATTATTCCATTAGTTTTTTTTATATATATTTTTTATTCATATTTACATTATTTAATGTGTAAATTGCATATATATTTTATACAAATTTACGTTACTTTAAGTGTATTTGTTTATATATTTTCATTCAAATTTACGTTATTTGATGTGTATTTTGTATATGTATTTCAATACAAGTTTACATAATTTTATGTGTATTTTGTATATTTCTTTTCAAACAAATTTATATTATTTTTGTGTATTTTTGTATATAGTTTTATACAAATTTAGGTTATTTTATGTACGCATTTACATTATTTAGTGTGTGTTTTGTATATATATTTTTATGCAAATTTACTTTATTTTATGTGCATTTTTGTACATATATTTTTATAGAAATTTGCGTTATTTGTATATGTTTTCTCATACAAATTTACATTATTTTATTGCTATTTTGTTTATTTATTTTGATACGAATTACATGATTATATGTGTATTTTGTACATATTTTTTATACGTATTTACATTACTTAATGTGTATTTTGTTTATATATTTTTAAACAAATCTACGTTATTATATGTATTTGTATAAATATTTTGATACAGATTTACATTATTTTATGTATTTTGTATGTACATTTCAATTCAAATTTAGCATATTTTAGCTGTATTTTGTATATATATTTTCATACAAATTTAATTACTTCTGTGTATTTTTGTATATAGTTTTATACAAATTTACGATATTTTTTGTGTATTTGTATATATATATATATATATATATATATATATATATATATATATATATTTATATATATATATATATATATTTATATATATATACAAATACACATTCTTTTACTGGTATTTTGTTTATTTATTTTGATACGATTATTATGTGTATTTTGTATTCATTTTTTTATACGTATTTACTTCATCTTGAGGGTATTTTATATATATTTTTATAGAAATCTACGTTATTTTATGTGTATTCGTATATATATTTTGAAACAAATTTACATTGTTTTATATGTATTTTTGAATATCTCTTTCAATACAAATTTACCTTACCATATATACCAAAATACACAAAAAAAATTAAATTTGTATTAAAATAAATATATAAAAAACACATACAATAAGGTAAATTTGTATTGAAATAGATATGCAAAATACATATAAAACAATGTAAATTTGTTTCAAAATATATATACGAATACATATAAAATAACGTAGATTTCTATAAAAATATATATACAAAATGCACATAAAATGAAGTAAATACGTATATAAAAATGTATACAAAATACACATAAAATAATGTAAATTCGCATCAAAATAAATATACAAAATACCAATAAAAGAATGTGTATTTGTATAAATATAAATATACAAAATACACATAAAATAACGTAAATTTATATAAAACTATATACAAAAATACACAGAAGTCTTTTAATTTGTATGAAAATAGATATACAAAATAAGGTAAATTCGTTTCAAATTTAATAAACAAAATTCAGATAAAAGAACGTAATTTGTAGAAAAAATAAATATACAAAATACGCATAAAATAACGAAAATTTGTATGAAAATATATAAAAAAATAAACAAAAATAATTTCAATTTGTATGAAAATAAATAAGATTAGGTTAATTTGTATTGAAATACATATACAAAATACACATAAAATAATGTAAATTTGAAAGAAAATATATAAACAAATACACATATAATAACGTAAATTTGTTTGAAATATATGTACAAAATACACATTAAATAATGTAAATATGTATAAAAAAATATATACAAAACACAAATAGAATAATGTAAAATCGTATCAAAATATATACACAGAATATTAATAAAATAATGTAAATTTGTATGAAAATAAAGAAGGAAAATACCCATAAAAAAAGACATTTTTTTATTTATAAAAATATATATACCAAAATACACATCAAAAAATTAAATTTGTGTTAAAATAAATATACAAAAAACACATACAATAAGGTAAATTTGTATTGAAATAGATATGCAAAATACATATAAAACAACGTAAATTTGTTTCAAAATATATATACGAATACACATAAAATAACGTAGATTTCTATAAAAATATATATACAAAATACACATAAAATTAAGTAAATACGTATAAAAAAATGTATACAAAATACACATAAAATAATGTAAATTCGTATCAAAATAAATAAACAAAATACCAATAAAAGAATGTGCATTTGTATAAATATAAATATACAAAATACACATAAAATAACGTAAATTTACATAAAACTATATACAAAAATACACAGAAGTAATTAAATTTGTATGAAAATATATACAAAATACACACAAAATAAGCTAAATTTGAATTGAAATATATATACAAAATACATGAAATTAAATAAATTTGTATCAAAATATTTATACAAATACACATATAATAACGTAAATTTGTATGAAAATATATCAACAAAATACACATTAAATAATGTAAATACGTATAAAAAAATATGAACTAAATACACATATAATCATGTAATTCGTATCAAAATAAATAAACAAAATACCAATAAAATAATATAAATTTGTATAAGTAAACGTGTATGTTGCATATTTTTTCAATACAAATTTACCTTATTATATACACATTTTGTATATTAATTTTAATACAAATTTAATTATTCTATGTGTATTTTTGTAACTGTATTTTTTATAAACATATGCTTTATTTTTTGGGTATTTTGCATCTTTATTTTCATACAAATTTACATTATTTTATTGATATTCTGCTCATTCATTTTGATTCGAATTTACATTATTCTATGTGTATTTTGTATATA